>NW_019384728.1:581437-598415 GCF_000671375.1 Centruroides sculpturatus
TTTTAATAATGTTTTCTTTTTCATTATATGATCTCGAGCCAAAACTTTTTTAAAATAAATTTTCAATATCGCAATTACATTCCGAATCGCTAGCCACGATATAAGGGCTAAAATTAAAAATAAAATTATAAAAACTTACTTGGTGAAATAAAATGTGTAGTGGATATCCATACCTGGCACAAAATCTTCAATTGTATGAATATACTTTTAAAGAAAATTATAATTAAATATAGCTTTGTAATGAAACGTACATAAAAATAACACAAAATATTCTTTACTCTTTAAATCTTAACCACTTAGTCAAATAGCTCCCTACGAGTGGAATCAGAGATGGTCCTGCTAGGTATGCGGTGTGTACTGTACGTGCATGCAGTCTGCCAAATCCCGAGGGTGCCGATACTGGTTAATTTCAAATGCCTCTTTTGTTGCATCACTAATATACCTTAAAAGACGCAACAGAGTTCTTGTAAATTTTAAATGTTTCTCACCATAGCTGTAAAAGTCTAAATATGTGTGAGTTTGCTAGGGATTTTTAGTTCGAAACCCCACTCCTGCTACACCAATTTGTGATATTTCTAGGGGTTTTTAGATTCAAACCCCACTCCCGTGACACCAATTTGTGAGCCGCCGGGGAGGTTGGGAAGTCCTCTCCTTCCCGGTGACCTACTTTCTTGTCAAGGATAGCGTACCGTTCAGTTACGCGTTACGCGAGTGGAGGAGAGTCGGAGGGGTCGACGATAAGATGTTGGCAAAGTCGAGTAACGACACCATTTAAAAACAAACAACAGTTTATTTAACGTGCTAACTAAATAAAAAGTTTACAAAACTTCACGGATGAGAGAGGGAGTTTACAATAATATTTCATACCTCTGTGATAGTATCGGATGGATACTTCAGCTTATTTCGAAAAGGTGGTGCGAGTTGGCAATAGGTTTTCTAATCAGTGTCGTTCAGCAGGTCCACGGGAAGTGAAAGTCCTTCTTCGCCATTCGATCGGAGACTCCCCCGAGAGGGGAAGGAGGATGGCTTTTATACATTTTTGGTGGGAAAATTCGTCAGGTGACCAATTGTTTTCGCAGGTGTGAGGTTAAAGTTGGTGTTAGAATGACAACAATATGACGAATTTTGTCAATAATTGTAAACTATTCACAGATTGATCGTGAGAATGTTTATAGTTAAATAGAAAGAGTTATAATTTACTCATGCACCTCAAATTTTGTTTCTGCAGGTGCAACTTCTAGTTAAAGGAATTTTTATTTAAATTTATTAAAAATTTAAAGGATTAAATGCTTTTATTCCCTCATATAAATCTTGAATTTCACATATGTTAAACTTAATAGATTGTCCATCATTTGTTTTCTAACTAATTCGTTTTAGGACCAGGTGTTGTCCNAGGTGCAACTTCTAGTTAAAGGAATTTTTATTTAAATTTATTAAAAATTTAAAGGATTAAATGCTTTTATTACCTTATATAAATCTTGAATTTCACATATGTTAAACTTAATAGATTGTCCATCATTTGTTTTCTAACTAATTCGTTTTAGGACCAGGTGTTGTCCACGAAAATTTCCAAAATTTACAACTTTTTGGTCATTCTCATTGAACTGGAAAAATTTCTGTCTTTATTACATTAATAATACGAAGAAATCAGTCTCCACTGTACTCAGCTAGAGATGGTTCAGTTAAGCTTTTGTTTAAGTAAAATTTCGGTTCTTTCGTCAGGGTTTTGTTTATGTCCCCAATTCCCTAATCGCTTAATTATTTAACTACTACTTAAGTAGAAACCTGTTACTTTGTACTTGAGTATTTGTAGTCTTGGGAAAAAAGTGGAAAGACAAATTTTTATGACAAACAGATACATAAATCGTAAATTTAAGGAAAATAAATTCTAGAGCTTTTTCTGTACCGTGTGCATCTCTCTCATTCATTAAATTTAGTTGTAAATGATGCTGTTGAAGTAACAGTTAATTTTTTAACATTATACAAGAATTGTACATGTTTTTTTCTACATTCCCTTAGAGATGGGACACACAAAATCATAATATCACTGGTTTAACATTGAAATCCATAAGTAATATAAGATGGGAGAGCGGAATAAAAATATCAAATATTTTAATGGATTTTTTAAAACTCCTGTCAACTATACAGAAAACTATCATAAAAACACAGGTAAATTCTTATCAGTTAGGTTAAGTTATAAATCTACTCGTGATTCACGTAATCGGGCGAGGGCGGCTAACAGCCCAGAACCAGTCCTGCATAGAATTGGAAGCGTTATATGTGTAGCATTCCCCCAAGGTCCTAGGCTTCCACCAACTAAACTGGGTGAGGTTGGTGCTCTGTAAAGTGCATGCGCGAATCTGGCTGTTTGGAAGCTGACAATAAAGCGCTTCCACTCCACCACTAATACAGTATTTGAATATACAATAGCAATCCTGTCTTTTTTTTCACATGTAGTATAGAAATTTGTAATAAGATACATAATGCGGTTATAATAAAATATTGTGCGATTATTTTCATATAATTAAAATTAATATGTATTTATTTTTTAGAAAATACAAGGGAAGTGGCGCATCCACCGCTTCCAATNGGAAATGGACATGAAAGTAATTGCTTGTGTGTGCCTCCTCCATCGTCACTATACAAGACGATGGCAGAGGCAAAGAGAATTTTGAATGCACCCAATATTACAAGATAGACTGACACTTAGAATGTTTGTGACGTATCCAAAACTAAGATAATATGAACCCAAGTTTTTTAATTCTTTTAGAATATCTATAAAATCATTTGACGATGGCTGGTCTCTTTTAGATTTCATCAATAGATCAGTATCGAAATGATCATTCTCCATTTTGGCCAATGTACATCCACTCTATCCAAAAGCGTGCAATTGAATGTACAACAATATGGCAGCACATATATCTCAAAGCACGTGACTGATAACAGCGAAACGCATGTTCTAACCAAAATCTATCAGTCTTGGTCGCTTGGCCGGAAGCGCGGATTTGAGTGTGTATATATATATATATATATATATATACACACTCAAATCCGCGCTTCCAGCCAAGCGACCAAGACTGATAGATTTTGGTTAGAACATGCGTTTCGCTGTTATCAGTCACGTGCTTTGAGATATATGTGCTGCCATATTGTTGTACATTCAATCGCACGCTTTTGGATAGAGTGGATGTACATTGGCCAAAATGGAGAATGATCATTTCGATACTGATCTATTGATGAAATCTAAAAGAGACCAGCCATCGTCAAATGATTTTATAGATATTCTAAAAGAATTAAAAAACTTGGGTTCATATTATCTTAGTTTTGGATACGTCACAAACATTCTAAGTGTCAGTCTATCTTGTAATATTGGGTGCATTCAAAATTCTCTTTGCCTCTGCCATCGTCTTGTATAGTGACGATGGAGGAGGCACACACAAGCAATTACTTTCATGTCCATTTCCAAACTGAGCCAGTGTGAACAGTCACAACGGTTCCAAATGAGCTAAATGTGCAATGTGTACGCGCTAATGCACGTTTAACGCAATGCCCAATGCCTAATGTGTACTAGCTCTAAGGGCACCATTTTAACAATTAAAAATATAAAAAAGTTAACTGTACTGTACAGTAGGATGGAATTTGGATATTTCATTAGGTGCTACTGTTAATAGTGTTGGTCTTGTTGAGGAGAACTTTGCATGAGTCAAAGTGTTTTTTTTGGGAACAAAAGGGTTTTTTTTGTGATCAAAGTAACCACATGATCATTAAACATGATTTTTTTCAAATATGTACACTCAGTAAGCTGGATATTGTGATGATATTGGGATGAAGGCTGATACATTTAAGGTCAAGTTTATCATGTAAAGTCCAAGGACTGATTGGTAGTTGTAAGCTGATCACACACTATATGTCAATCAAGTTTCCAATTGCTGTCAATTTACATTGATCTCTGACAATTTTTTGTTTTGTATGATGAGCATTTAACATGCAAAATGCCTTGACAAAATGAATTTTTCTGGTTATTGGCATTGGTAGGCTGATGGCTTCACATGTGAGTGTTTTAAACATTTCTTGATGTTTTTGTCAGTTATGATGAAAGACATGCACATCCTCCCCTGAACCTATGAGTCTTAAACTGCTTTAGACAGAATATTAGAAGCATTTGATCATATTTGTGTTTTTGTGTCAAGTCAAAACAGAAAAAAACTATGCTGCAGAGCTCAGTTTTATTTTCCTAGAAAATACCTAGATAATATAATCAATATAAATCCAATTTATAAATATTACAATCATTTTATAAATATATACTTTTGTTTTTGCAAATAACATTAAGTTATATTTTTTCAGAAAATTGACAATATAGTAAATAGAGAGACATCAGTTATTGCTGCTATTACTGATCCAAACTCTAGAGATTTTAATTGTAAAATTGAAACTGTGTCATCAGGTAGAGTGACAGCATCAAAATACTTTAATAACGAATTTGTTCTTCTGTCAGAAAATTACACATCTAAGTCATCACCTAAATCAGGTATCATGTTTTTTTATACATTAAAAAACTGATGTTATAATTACAGGTTTATCAAAACTTTAAAATAATACTAATGTGTATAAATAAGGAAGCAAATACAGTATACTCTTGATTATTCATGCATTCTTAGATCTCAATAAAAATTTTATGTCAGGAATACAAATATTAGCAGTAAAACAGCTGTGTTGTTAACTCTTATTATTTAAAATGGTATTTTGAGCATCAGAACTACTTCCAGAATGTCAAGGCATAAATTAAATGCCTAACATGTACAGGGAGTTTGCAGGTGATCCTTGAACAGTAGTTTTACTTATATGTGTACTTTATTTATTTTTTTTATTAAATAAGTTGTAAATTTGTTTGAAGTAAGTATTTCAAATCATTTCTTTATCAATAAATCATTAATATTGAAAAGTTTATAATAATAACTAACTAGCAACCTGTCATTCTTTGTTAATAATAAAAGAAATTGATTGTGAATTGTGAGGCACTAGTTGAATAAATTTTTCTGAATTTTCTGTTTATGTCAAAAGTTTTATTCAACTCTGATCATATCTAAAGTTTATTAATTAATTACCATTCTCAAAATGTATTTTATTCATAATATGTAAACTATTGTGTTAAATTTAATTTGAAATTAAAGACTGAATAAAAGAAAAAACAATTAGCTTTCAATAAAACAGATGTGTTGATTATTCATGTTTCTGCATTATCCATGTCTCCATTACCCATGATTAGCTCAGATAATCAGGAGTATACTGTATTCTTAATATTAAATGTGATTATAAGTTGAGGGCATATATCATTGCATAAAATTTTAAAAAGACATGAATTAAAACTTTCTATGTTTTCTTAATACAAGTTTCTTAAAGTACTTATTAGACTTTATTATTATAATATAGAAAATAATAAAGAACAAGACTTAGTAGAAATATTAGATTTACAAAAACTATCCACTCCTTTTCAAGAAGAATCTGATGAATTAAAAATTCCTGTTGGAAAGTAAGTCTTCATGCACTGTACTTAATTATTAGTAATCATAAATATTTAATATTTTATTCTGTTTAAAGTAAAAACACATTTGAGAAATTAATTAAATGACTATTTGTTAAATGTTATTTCTAATAATATATATTTTTAATTATTGTTACTGTTATCACTTTTATCTTTAAAGTTTCTATCTGTTTTTTGTAATACAGGGTGTTTGCTCAAAAGTACCCAATTTGATTTGGCTATAAAAAAAATTAAATGGTTAAAGATATAAGTTCACCAAAGATTTTATATGAGAGAAAAACTTACCAAAATTTTTTGAAAAACGAGCAATTATTTATTGTGACATTGTCATAATGCTGGGCTGAAATTTTTAATCATATTTTAATTTATTTAATTTAAAATACAGTATAAGCTCGCCACCTCAAGTGTGACTTGTCCCTGTACAATACATCATACTTTTTCTTTAACAATAGAGTTGTGCCTGTCATCTATCTACACCTCTTAGGAGGAAATTTTTTAATTGAAATGATGTGACTTCCAGTTTGCATCAGAAGTTCATATATAGTTAATTGGGGCCTCCTACCCCAAAGGTTTCCATATCTGGTCTTGTCTTTAACCTATCTAACTGTATTCTTGAGATTAAGGAAAGACAGGCAGACTGATGACAGTGGGAATTTATAGATCTATAATTTTTTCAAATTGCAGCCCAATTACACATCTCTATGTGCTCAGTTTCAGCATTAAGATGGTGGGTAATTTCCTGCCATGTATGCTGCAGCATGTCCTGTCTCACAGTGGTAATGGCAGCAATGATACACACCCAAAGATCCTGAAGGTCTCTGACCATAATTGCATAAACCATATCTTTCACATAACCCCATAGAAAGAAATCTGAGGAGATATTGTGCTGAGTTAAAATTTACAGTAATAATGGATTTTAACTCAGCATACCAGACTACAACTTGTGGTGAAACCATGACTGGACAGACAATAATGTTCACAATTTGACTTATGTGCCATCTTGCAGTACAAAAACTGAGTTTTTCCATCAGATACTGCTTATTGCTTTTATATATCTTAAGTCATTCATTTTTTATGGTGAATTAGAATCAGATACTTTCAAGCAGAACACCCTGTAATCCAGAAATCCATTTTATTTTGTAGTGTTATTGATATGAGTTAAAATTTCCAAATTTTGTTTGTTTTTATAAGAAATTATATTTGCTACAATTTATTTTTTTGATGTATCGTGTAGATATTTTTAAAAATTTCTACATTAATATGATAGTAAATTCACAGATGTATTTATCTGTATACTGTATACCAAGCATGGCCAACAAGTTAATTGTGATTGACCGATTGATTGCTGCATTATGTTTGGTCAATCACAGATAATGTGGCTTATTAAAACAAACAACATTTGTAATTTTAATAGGAATATTACATTCTTACTCTTCACAAAAAAATTGTTAAACTATTTGTTATGGGTTGGTAATGTTATCTACTAGGTAGCTAGGAAGAAGTGTCCTTTGAATTGATGACCATTAATTCAAAGGACACTTCTGTTTTATTTTTAGAAATTGTTTTATTGTACCATAAACAATTCAGTTCAGTGTAAAATGAGTGCACTAAAGAAAATAAGAATTATAATTTCTGTTCAATAAAAAAAAATAAGATATTTTTTATTGTGATGAAAAATAAATAGTGTTGTTTAATTTAAACCTTAGTGTTTTTACAAAAAGAGATAACCTAGAACATTAATTACCATGAATACATAAATACAACTATGTTTTGCATAATAATAATTTCATTAGGGTGAATTATTAAGCTTTTGTCAAACAAAAATGGTGCTTTTGACTTGTGAAAGTAGTCAATCACTCCCACAAGTACTTTCACAAGTCAAAAACATATACATACATATACATACATACATACATACATAAATGTATTTATAAACAGTTTATTATTTATATGTCTAATAATAATAAATTAATTTATAATTAATTTTATTCAGTCATTTATTTATTAGAAATGAAGTACCAGTGCAATCTTTCTTTGATACCATGATGAAGTTAATCTAAGCTTAATCTTAAGCATAAATCAAGTTGAGATTTCCAGAAAATCTAACAATATAGATCTATATTAGTAATATAGGCCTATAGGGTAATGTAATTAATAATGATAATAGTTATAAAAATATTTTAAACAAAAAAAGTTGTTTCATTTTAATAAATTCATAAATGAAAATAAATTAATAATATCAAACTTGTATTTAATGTATATAACTAATTTTAATTATTTCTGTTTATTTCACTTATAATTTTACATTATTTTTCTAAGAAAGCAAAATTTGTTGTTAAAGTCTGCTGTAAAAATTAGTTTATTTTAACAATGAAAAAAAAAACAAAACATTTCAGTTCTGCAGAGAAACTAATTGGTAAAGATCATGTATTTTGCTTGAAACTGGTCATTTATCCAGAAACATGTTCACCTTGCAGCTGTCACATTAAATATTACAAACAGGCTCTAAAATGCCAAGACTGTGGAGTAGCTTGTCATCCAGAATGCATAGATAAAGTGCCTTTATTATGTGATTCTCTCTCTTATACTCCAAGTAATAAAGAAAAAATGGTATGCAATTTAAATACAAACTTTTATAAATAATTATTGAGAGTAAAATTTTTTACTGAAATTTAATTCTTTAAATAAAAAAAAAATTATAGGGCATGATAACAGACTATACTCCACTTGTTCCACCAATGATTCCTACTTTGATAATACATTGCATTAAGGAAATAGAATTGAGAGGACTGAATGAAATTGGTCTTTACAGAGTATCTGGTAATGAAGAGGATATAATAGAACTAAAAGAGAAATTTTTAAGAGAGCAAGCAGTACCTGATCTGGTAATTTCAACTTACATAGTATATTTAACAATGTATTTTACATTTATATACTTAATATTTAGTTACTTTTGTTAAAAATTTTAGTCAAAAATCGATATTCATGTCATATGCAGTACAGTTAAGGAATTCTTAAGAACTCTTCAAGAACCATTGATAATAAGCTCTGCATGGTCAAACTTTGTTAATGCATCAGGTATTGTATTTTTTTTTTTACTGTATTTGTCATTGAGATTTTTATATAAATATTGATAATTTAACATTAATAGAAAAGGAAGATAATGAAGACAGTCAAAATAGTATACATCAAGCAGTGATTCAGTTGCCAAGACCAAACAGAGATACATTATCTTACATTATTCTCCATCTTCAAAAGTTAGTTAATGTAGTCTATTATCTTTCTAGAATATACTAAATTCACGTTTTTTCTTCTTTTCATGCCATATCCAGTCATTCCTAACTTTGGCAAGCACCTGGCACAGGTTAGATAATGATTAGTGGTGCACCAAGGTGAGTCTTGGGGAAGTTAGAACCAGAGTGGTATCCCCCTGTTACCAGCTCTGGATAGAGGTGTTACACAAGGGAAATAATGTCTTCTGAGAGGTCTTTTAAAGGGAACTAGCCCCTGTTTAGGCATTACAGATGTGGAGAAAACCTGGAAACTCCACATGGCCAGCCTGTCTGAGTGCATCGCAAACCCACGACCGAACATCCAGTGTTTAGGAAATGGAACCACTTGGCCACTGGATTCACATTTTTTTCTTTCTATTAAATTGTTTGTTGCAAAACTATCAAATTCAATTTGCTGTATTAATATAATTATTTTTAATTATTGAATTTATTTATTTAATTGATTATCATTATAATCAAGATAATTTGACCATTTAACAAATTGAATAAGTATTAGTTATTAAATATTATTAAAAATATTCTGTTTAAAAAAGGCCAATTAAATTAATGATTTGAATTTGATTAAATTTTGATTTGATTAATTCAAATTTATTATCATCGTCAACAGATAGCAAAGACAATTAATAAATTTGAATTGATCAAATTTTAATAGTTATTATGAAAACAACTGCTTAAAAGTAGGATTTAAAACTGCAACAACAAACTGAAAATTAATGTTTGATGTTAAGTACAGATGATGGGATGCTCTAGTCACATCTAGTATTGGCATGGGATTTTGACAGCTTTGTTTGTCATCCAAATATTGATAACTTCTTGCTGTTCATCTTATGCAGATGTGATGTTATGTCCACATCTGTGAATAATATATAGAAATATTTTAATAATTAGAAATTTTACAAACTCAACTTTTTTAAAGATATTTAATTTTAAATATCTAATAAATTATCATAAAATTTTTTATTTGCATAGAGTTGCTAAAAGTCCAAAATGTAAGATGCCGATAAGCAAACTGGCAAAAATTTTTGGTCCAATAATTATAGGATTTTCTACTCCAGATCTGTCAATAATGGATATGGTAACAGAAACTAAAAAGCAACATATGGTAAAATTTTTTAGAAATAATAATAGTAATTATAATAAATTATTAATTTCTTAATTGACAAACTATAGATGGAAGGAGAAATAATAAAATTTTAATATTAACATAATTTATGAAGATTCAAAAACATATTAAATTATAAAATAATATTTGTTTTTTTCTTCTACAGGTAATGGAAAGGTTGTTAACTATATCAAGTGATTATTGGAACAACTTTGTAGACTATCCTGATGAGAATATTTTCACAATGGTTCCTAAAAATCCAGAATATAGACTAGGTATTTTGTACTGTCTTACAAATTATGGTATTCTTTTTAATCTTACTTATTAGAAAATTGTAAATTTTTTAAGAACAATAATTCATAGAACAAAAAAGGAAATATTGGTAAATATATTAATTTATGACATTTGATTTGAAAAAGTTATGCTATTAAATATAGATTTATTTATAGTAAGAATCTTACATCTTGTCCAGTTTTTTTACTTTTAGATCTTTGTTAAATTAAACAGAAAGCTGTCTGTTTCTCTGCACTAGCAATCATGAATGAATGATTATTTTACTCAGCTAATATGATATTAATTTTTATTCTACATAGAAATTGTAATAGAAAATGTTTAGCAAATGGCATTTGCTAAACATTTTCTTCTCAAAACTATACTGTTTTGTATAATTCATAGATAAACTGGATATTGAATGTATTTAGTAAGACATGTTTACAGGGGCAAATCTAGGTTTTTAGGGGCCTAGGGCTTATTGAAGTCCAATGGGGCCCCATTTTTTGTTAATATAAATAATACTATAAATTATCATTATTATTATATTATTAATATTAACTATTTTTTGCTATACAATAAGTGCTCATTGTTAATGAAAAAGCATTAAAAGTTTATAATGATAATTCAGTTTTTGTGGGCCTTAAAGCCCTATTAGTCCCTATATAGATCCACCCTTGCATGTTTAAAAGAAACACATTCAATATTGGATGAACTAATTTAAAGTTATAAATATTTTTATTTTTATTTTTATTTAATCTCTATAATGATTTCAAGTAAGATAATCACTTTTATTTAATCTCTATAATGATTTCAAGTAAGATAATCACTTTTATTTAATCTCTATAATGATTTCAAGTAAGATAATCACTTTTATTTGTCTGTTATTGTCTCATAGAATATAAAATATATTCCAAATTATTGGATGCATAGAAATAATTCTGACTATTAATGCACAAGTTAATGACTATTTTTTGGAATTTATTGTGGAGCAAAAGAATTGGTATAAAAATTAGAAGCAATAATACAAGTATAATATGATACTTTTTCACACATGGTGTGTGATGTGGTGTCTAATCCCACGTATGGTTGTCTGTGGTTGTATGTATGGGAAACTGTTAAGTCCAAGAAGTACTTGCAGAAGGCAACATTGTCTTCCTAGAACTGGATGTTGGGAATGGTTATGTTGTTTATTACAAATTTAACTGTTAATTATGAGGATTTTGGGGACTGGGACTTGTTTTGAGCTTTGATACTATCAACATCATCAAGTGTCTTTTCTGTTCTTTTTTTGTTGGGAGCTGCAGTCTGATACTGTGTTCATGCATTCTTGCTACTCATGTTAAAAAAACTAATTTTAATCATGTTGTACATCTGTACGTATTTTTTTTTTTTTTCACTCGGCAGAAGAAAGAGGATGTAAATATTTCTGATAACCTCCAGTGAATTGAAGTGTTATTATTTCCGTTTTTTGCCAACGAAACAATGATTAACAAACACTTGCTTGTTAATTTACAAACTATTCTTTAATTCGCTATATGTTATCAGGTTCTTTGTACAGTACATTGGATCACATGTAGGTGGTGAGGATACAAAATCTGAGATACATAAAACAACTTGATTTTTTTATAAGTGCCTATATCTATACTTAATCTACTTACAAATTATAAGAAGGAAAGAGAGGGAGAATGAGGATATAAGGTGGAAATACCCGTGTTTTTACTCTGGATGCTCCATGATACTGGACAGGGTTACTGTCGTCTCTGATTATCTACTCCTATCGTGGAGGCTTTCCTTGGTTCTTTCTTCTCCTTCTTTAATGGATCTCTCCTGTTCTTCTCGTCAATAATACACTTTCTTCAATATTGTTGGTGTCGAGTCCGTCCAGTAAAATTGGCAGTCCAGCAGGAAGTTCCTGACCTCCTTTAATGGGCTGGATAGCTTTTTCTCCTCGACCTCCCTCGTTGAGTTTCACTTTTCTTCTCTGTTCCAATCCCCCTCGACCTTTTCTGTCGAGAGCCCAGATTCCTNAGTTCCTGACCTCCTTTAATGGGCTGGATAGCTTTTTCTCCTCGACCTCCCTCATCGAGTTTCACTTTTCTTCTCTGTTCCAATCCCCCTCGACCTTTTCTGTCGAGAGCCCAGATTCCTTCTTGTTTTTTTTTATTACTTTGTTTTTCTCCTCTTCTTTTCATTTTACAATGTTGTTTTTGATATCGCTCTCTGCTAGATAGTAAAGTAATTAAGAAGGAAGTCTTTTTCTTGGTCAACAGGAAAGGGACAGAAACAAAGAAAACTTTAAGCCTAACCTACATTTATAGAATTATTAATTATTAAATACAATAATATGGCCAACGGCCACATATTAATATTTGTTATTATCATTAAGGAGAAAGATATATTTTTAATATTTAACCAACCATCAGCCAAATTAATTGGGCTCAATTAATTTGGCTCATGGTTGGTTANCCTACATTTATAGAATTATTAATTATTAAATACAATAATATGGCCAACGGCCACATATTAATATTTGTTATTATCATTAAGGAGAAAGATATATTTTTAATATTTAACCAACCATCAGCCAAATTAATTGGGCTCAATTAATTTGGCTCATGGTTGGTTGATTATTAATACTTTGGGTTCTTGGGATGCTTATATATTTTGATATTTATTACGTAACAAATTATGGATCTGACATGAACAGAGACTCTGACATAGCTTTGAAACATTAGAAAATTCCTTTGGATCAAACTATCATGCACAATTTATGTAATTTAAGATTATAATCAATTATAGAATGTATTTGTTATCTTAGTACAAAGATGAATCAGAAATTATCTGCAATGTTCTTGTAAACTTTATTTTAAATTTTTGAGAAACAAACCTTTACATCATTTTTTAACATAGTCCTCTAGCGTCTCAATACTCTTATTTTATCGGTCTACAAACTTCTGAATCCCATCAGGAAAGAAAGTTTCAGGCTGAAACACAAGCCAAGTATGCACTGCTGCTTGGACATCATGATATGAAACAAATTGATGACTTACTAATGCATCTTTAAGAAAGTCAAAAAGATGATAGACCAGGGATTGAGATTAGCACTGTCAGGTGGATAATCCATTACCTCAAACTTCAATTTCTAAAGAGTTTTAACTATCTTAGTGAGGAACTATGAGAAAACTGTGTCATGCAGCAAGAGAACCTTAGCAACTGAAGCATTCATTTTAAACTCCTGATCTTGCTTCCTGAGACTATCATCTTTTTGATCATCTTAAAAATGCTTTGATTTGCTTCAGATAGTGACTTCCAAGAAGCAGTGCATAATTGGTTTGTATTTAATCTGAAATTTTCTTTTCTGATAGGATTCAGAAGCTTGTGAACAGATAGTGTTAAAAGATGTGAACAGATGTGTTAAAAGGCTAAAGACTACATTAAAAAATGATGTAAAGGTTTATTTCATAAATATGTTTAAAATTAAGTTTACAAGAACATTGTGAATAATTTCTTATTTACCCTCATAATTTTTTGATAAAAATTACATGTAACAAGTATTAGTTGATCTTTGTATACATAGTGAATGGATTTCAGCAGACTTATTTTATTAACAAGAAAATTAAGAATTATATTTTTTAAGAATATTGTTTTCAAATTAATAAATATGAAATTGCAATTGTTTTTGTAATTGCACTGGATTTTTTTATTACTTTTTCAAAGTCCATGCTAGAAGTATACTTGGTCCTCTGCCTGAATGTAATCAGGATTCTCTGTCAAAGAAGTTCCAAGAAGTGTTGGGAAAACCACCTCTCTGCATAAGGTTAGTTTACTTATTTATAATAAATATTAATTTTTTTAATATTCAAAAGGTAATGCTTTCAAAGAAACATAATTACCACCCCTAAACAAGAACACCATAGATAAAAGCAGTATTAACAAATATGTTAAAGATACAATAAAAGAAATAACAAGTGACATAAAATAAAAGCAAAAACAGCCTTAAAAATAAATTGTATATAAAGACAATCAAAACTAGTACATTAAATAAATTAAATAAACTAACATTTCTTTACATAGCTTTTTAAAATTAATTTTAGTAATTTTAACTAATTTATTAATATTATATTATTTTTATAGTAATTAAATTTTAAAATTAAGAAAGTTCAATAAAAATGCTCAGTTGTTATACAAATAAAGTATTCTTCAAAACTCTGAATTTATACAATATAACATAATGCTGATTGGTGATTAAAACCTATTTCCAATGGGACAAGACAACATATTTGCATTAATGAGTTATTAAAGTCAATTTCTATCTATTGCCAAAACTTTGTAAGTGGTGTGTATCTTTTAGGCCCTTTCTCTGACATTGTCAAACACTCACGATTTTGTGCTCAAATTTTGCTCCCTTAAAACCATGTTTTTTAGCTCTTCTGTAAAATTTTAAGAAGTGCAAATACAAGGTTTTGATTGCCAACTAACAATATATCAATATATAAATAATACAGAATGTGCCAAAAGTTTCAATATTTACAAAGATGAAATGTAACTTTATTCACAAAACATTAAAATGTCAGCATTAAGATTTGTGTCAGTGGATTGACAGAGTAAGACAGAGGAACACATAGGTGATCTGCCAATGGGGTAACTTCTGTGTCATCCGCGTGTATATTGTCAGTCTCTGCTGTAAAAAAAAAAATTGTTTTCTTTTACCTATAATCATCTTTGTGTATATATATATATATACACAAAGATATAAACATCTAAAAATTTTATTATTAGTTTAAAGACCCTGATTGCCAGATTATATATGGCTATATTAATGCTACTATTAAGAATTAAATATTAAGTAATTCGGCCTAGAAGTAAGTGTTAATAACATTTAATAATTAATAGTAGCTTTAATATAGCTCAATATAATCCTGCATTCATTTGGCTTTAAGCTAATAATTGGGCCTTGATTTATAACTAATAAGAAATTAATAATTAACTAATAATTTTTAGATGATTATATTTTTAAAGTGAAAATCTATTGAATTTTGTAATCTTAACTGTATAGAAATATAAGTTAAACATTTTACCCAATTTATGAACTTTTTGTTTGGATTTAACTGTAAATTTTGAGAAAATTTTAGAATTGAATCCAAACAAATTAATTTCCTAGTTCATAAATAGTTAAAATTAAGTCATTTTAAATTTATTTAATTTTGAAATTTTGTTACAGTGTCAACGTCATGATGTCATATTGAAACATATGTTACTTTTATGGAAAAACAGAATTCCAATGTCAATTGAAGTTTTGCTATATCCAGAATGTTGTTCAAATTCTTCTAGTAATCAAACTATTGATAATTCATCAGTTTCAGATATATCTTACTTATTGTTAGAGCAATGGACAATACATATGTTGCCAAGAAGGTAAGTTTTTAAATATTATTATTAAAAAATAAAAATGATTAAGACTACGATAAATAACAATTTCATTCCAGAATAGTCTATATTACATACCAACAAAATTAATAAAATAAGCATGCATTGCATTCAAACCTTTTATACAAAAACAATTTTAAGTAAAAATCAAAATTATTATTGTATTATTTCAAATTGTATATTAATGAAATGTAATATATAATAGAGAGATTTTGTTATATTTGTTGTGATAAACTGAAACTTATTCCACACTTAAATTGCTTTCACAAGTTTTAGGGCTGTTTATCAATTTAATAATAAAATACATTACAGTACATTACTTTTGTGGCAATATGCATTTTTAGGCTTACATCTACAAAATTTAGCTTTTCTAACTGGATNGTTTGATAGTGCGGTCGAGGTAGCGGAAAGATTGTATAAGATCGAACAATCGTGCAGTTTTCATAAAGTACAGGTGGGTGGCATAGTCGTGCCTCCGTTTAACGGGACGGAAGATCCCAGTAAGGAATCAACTAACATGGCCGAGCTATCAGCAAAACTGGCTAGTTTAGAGGAAACCGTTACTAAGCTTTCGCAGGCAGTCATGGGATTGTCTGTTAATCCAAACAAGCACGACACTAATGAACAAACCAAAAGGGCTGGTCCCGAACGGAAATGTTTCATTTGCAAAAGCAAGGACCACCTGTGCTCTAATTGTCCGTTAAATTTAAACTCGAAGGGAGCCACTGTCGCAGCCAGATCAGTGGCTCGGAATTGATCATCGACCTGGCTGAGGAACCCAAAATCAACGACCACAAGCTCCCAATTATTTCTGGTGAAATTAATAAGCGCACTGTGAGCTTGTTAATTGACACCGGGGCCGAAAGGTCCCTCATTAACCAAAGGAATTTGGAGTCTCTGGGGGGTGCACACCACCAATGTAATGTGGTCAACGTAAGGGTCAAAGAGGTATCTGGGGGCATCATGAGATGCGACAGGAGTTTTTTGTTTAAAGTGAAGTTCGGTAGTAAGGTCGTTCCTACGCAATTCATCGGTGTCGACTCTGAGATTTTGGTCGGGAATCAAGGCATCCTTGGCATGGACTTCTTGTGTGTCTGCCCGGAAATCTTGACTAAAATAGCGCACATCATGAAAAGGAGTGCTGTTGTGGCAAAAGGAAGTTCGGCAGTTACGATTGTGTCATTGTGTGAAACCCCCAATTCACCGGACCCAATTGGACAAGTCAACTTATCACACTTACCCAGCGAGCAAGCTATAAAGATACATGATATCATTAGTGACTCGTCTGATATCTTCCGCGAGACCGTGGAGGGGTTGGCGGGGACGAAAAAATTTGTT
>NW_019384729.1:0-13355 GCF_000671375.1 Centruroides sculpturatus
TTACATTACATTTAATGTTTCTCTAAATCATCAACATATATTACAATTTGGGTGCATAAAATGCATATATGTAAGTATATATATTTTAATTTTTTGTTTACTCTACACTTAATTTTCAAAAGTAAAGTTGTTCAAGCATTGGATATTTCAAATACATTCAATGTAGTGTTCTTATTGTTTTTGAGTTTACATTACTATATAGTGAAATGAAGTAATTATAATTTAAAATTTAAGTTATAATTACGTCTTTATCACACTATGCATTACAGAACAACAACTTGTCAAAATTCTCTAAAAAAATGATACTAAACTAATTCACATCAAAAAAGAAATTATTATATTTCTTCTTCTTCATGTGAATGTTGAAGAGCTACAGTTAACTGATGGGATAGGGATATAGTAAACACATTTGTAGCTGATAACTGTTTGTGATAAATGTCATAATCCTAGCTCTAAAATTTCAGAAAATAAATTTTAAAAATTTCTGTTTGTTTTTATAACTTTTAAGCTGTAGTTCTTTCTTTGTTTACTCTAGTTTTCTACTCTTACTTGTTTAAAAATTAAATTAAAGAAAGTGTAAATATAATACTTGTGTTTTAATGAAAAAAAATACTAAAAAACAACCTTTTCTAAATCATAACCAAGTTTCTACCAAAACATTCAAAAACTTAACAAGAGTGTATAAAATTCATAACATGTCTAGTTATGTAATATTAATAGCACATCTGCTAGCAAATTAATAAAATTTTGCAGACTTTTGGAATTTCATATAAGCCATTTGATAATTCAGAATATGATTGGAAACAAAGTTACATTTTACTAATGGTAGCTGCATTTTCTCACTATTCTAAAGGATGAAAATTATTTCCTTTAATCTGTTTACAGCCTAAGATATATAAATATTTTAAAAATCCCCAAGAGTTAATTATATGTCAATGAATGTCAAAATAAACATAAACAGACTGTTAATTAAGTTTAAATATTTATAAACAATTGCTTTTTCCATGGAAAAACCATTGTTATTGATGTAGTTCAAAGACTTTTTCAATTTCACATCACCTGAGAGACTGTAAAATTCTCTAAAAGCTGAGAAAACTACAAAATTTTAGAAAAAGCATAGTCAAACTGCATTATTACTGTATCAGTTTATGTAAAGTCTACATTACTCCAAAGTAGATTTATGGTCTTGTAGGTGAAAGAGGATAGGCATTTCAATGTTAACAAATTTCATTAATATAAAGTGTGAATTTTTTAAATCCCTTTAACTTTGTATTAATGAGGTGTGATTGTATTTCCAGTTTAATATATTATATCTCAAGACTTTCAATTTATCTAGATACCAAATATATGAAATAAGCAACATTTTTAGGTCTGTTATAAAAAAAAACAAGTCCATAGTAAGAACTAAGTTTATTCATTTATCAAAAAGTTCTACTATGTAAACCAATATCAAATAACTTTATGTTGTTTTTGATTAAAAAAAACATTTGTGAAAAATATTGTAACTAATTTATGAATGTTATATAGATAACATACATAAATTAGTTACAATATTTTTATTATCTATATACCATATGTTCCTCTTTGTAACAGGTTTTTTTACCTTATTATTAATAAATAATTTGATTAAAAAATACATTTTATTCCATTTAATGATGATAAATAAATTTATGAAGTATATGAAGTAATTAATATATATTTTCATAATAAAAGAAAATCATGTGTTACTTTGATATTTTTTCAATTAAAAAATTAACAATAATTCAATGTCATTTCTAATTTAACATATAATGATGACACTACATTTTTAAAAAAAGCATTTTATTCATATATTAAGTATGATGCTGCTTAATAAATAAATAAAAGATAGAATATAAAATTATAACTTTGATAATGTATTTTATTGAAATAAGATTTGAATTATAAAGAATGACTATGTTAGATTTTGTAATCTTATTTGAAATTTTTACATTTCAAATAAAATTACAAAATCTGTTTGAAATAATACAGCAGAACAATATACAGTATTTAAACTGAATAATACATTTCAGGTATCCCTCATATAACATGGTAGTTATGTTCTGAAAAAGTGCCATGTTATGCAAATCTGTGCTATACAAAACAAAGGACTAAAACAAAACATGGGGTTAGGTTCCAAAAGTTAACTATTCTTTTTTGTTACTAAGAGAAATATGTTTATTAAAGCAATCAATAATTTATTTCCAATCAACAATTAATTGACATTCACAATTAAAAGTACTGTATTACATGTTACTGTTAATTTTAATTAAATGGGAATGTTTTCTTTTTATAAAGTATTGTCATCTTCTGAGCAATTTTGTTGATCTTGATCAGAAATATCAGCAACACCTTCATTTCTTTATCATAAAAAATGTTTATGGATGACAAAATAAAAATAGTGTATGTTATTAATCAAAAATTTGTTCTAGTAAGTCGAGTGATTTTTCCCAGAATTTGTGTTCAAATACCAAATTGTTTGAGTAACAAGATACTACTGTCTTTCATTCATCATTTTTACAAATGATTACATACTTATGGTTAAAAAAAGTTTAATAATGTTTACTTAAACATGTTTAAATCAACTTATTTTTTTTACTAAATACAAAGATTAATCTATAAAAACAAAACACGGTGACAGAAGAGGTAAAGTCTGAAAGCAACAATAATGCTTGATAGGCAAGCTAGACAAGAAAAAAAAAATTGTACTATTAGCTTTCATTAAAGTAAACCTGACAAGAGGCACAATTGATAATTTCAATATTCTAAAATCCACAGGCAAATTTGTGACAACATGCATGCTTACATGGAGAAAAAATATCGATTAATGGGAGTTTGCACTTAAAAATTGTGAAATTTTGCACAGAGGATCTTCCAAATTCTCAAACCATATTAGAGCAAAATTGGAAATCATGTTGTATGGGCGATATCCCCAATTTTTGAACCATGTTAGAGCAAAACCATGTTATAGAAGTTTCATGTTGTATGGGGGATACTTGTATTAACAAAAATAAGTCTAAACAAATAATAAGATACTTGTTGTGGTTACTTGTTCGTGTGTAATTAATCACTACAAACAAGGTCAAATACAATAAAAGATTAAAATTTATTATATACATGAAATATGACGTGACTGTACAAGTTGAACACGGGAGCGATAATCCATACGTCTGGAGCGAGGTCCGTATCCAAAAGGAATGTGTTGTCATAGGTCAGGTTGCCAGGTCTGTTCAGTTCAGGGGTTCCTCCTGGTGGCGACTTTGGGATTTGTCACCAAAGCTGTCGCCACAGTACTCCCCCCCAGTGCCGTAGATACAAAGTTAAAGGTACTGGGGGTTGAACCTGAGTCTTCTTCCAGAATGTGTCATCGTTGTGTTGGTAGGCACAGAGTTATTAGGAGTGTTTGTCATTGGTCGCTCTGGAGGGTCTGGACGTGTTGTCCTGGACGAGTTTGACGATGTGCTGGCATTCTCGCTGTCCAGAAATGCTGGCTTCAGTCAATCAATGTTAACCTTTGTTGTTTTTCCGTTGACTAGGATCGTGAAGTGCTTGGGTGTCCACAAGGTAACTGGGAAGGGTCCATCGTAAGGGGAGGTCAGAGAAGTTCTATGACCTTCTTTTCGCAAAAACACGTGGGAGCAGGTGTCGAGCGCTGGATGAACGAAGTGTAAAGGTTTTACTCCGGACGATGTAATCATGCAGCCGAGGAATGGAACTGCAGATTTTCCGAGGATGCATTTGGATGGATTTAGTTTTAGGCCATGGTCTTGCAAGCAGAGGAACGTTTGGCAGAGATGGTCTGTTTATTCGTCTGCATCTTTGGACGTGACCAATATATTGTCGAAATACGGGATGCAGAAGTCGAGGCCAAGTAGGACTTGGTGGATGTATTGCTGGAAAGTTTGACCTGCATTTCGTAGGCCAAAAGGCATATAGACGTATTCAAACAAACCAAACGGAGTTGTCATGGCTGTTTTTGGAATGTCCTCAGGGAAGACCGGTATTTGGTGATAGGCGCGGGTTAGATCCAGTGTGGAAAAAATGGTTTTGCCTTCTAGGAGCTGAGTACAGTCCTGTATATGAGGTCAGGGACAGTTACAGCGTTGAGATGGCGGTAGTCACCACACAGTCGTCACTGGCCATTTGCCTTTTTGATGATGTGTAGTGGGCTGGCCCAGGGGCTTTTGGATGACCTAATAATGCCTTGGGACATTAAAAACTGAAATTCTTCACATGCTGCTCGGAGCGTATCTGGTGGTAACCATCTGGGTTTTGAGAAGACAGGTGGTCCTTTAGTCTCGATGTGATGAAAGGTGATTGGCATTTTCTTGGTTTCATGAATTATCAACGGATTTGTGATGATAGTGAACTTGACCATAATACAGTGGTAGGGAGAGTCATTAGTCACAATGGTGATGTTAGTGACAGTTGTAGGTCAGTTCTGCCAGCAACCAGGAGACTTAAGTTGCATGACTCCATCGATTAGTCGATTGTTTTTAACGTCCACCAATAGGTTGAATTTAGTTAAGAAGTCGATTCCTATAATGGGTTGGGTTACGTCGGCAATTACAAATGACCATGAAAAACTCCGCTTTAAGTTAAAGCTGAGTGTTAATAGTTTTGTTCCGTAAGTTGAAATAGGCATTCTGTTTGCAGCAAAGAGGACTAGCTTGTCAGGTTTGCATACATACGGGGTTAGAACTTTTTGGGATAACG
Source organism: Centruroides sculpturatus (assembly GCF_000671375.1). Lineage (NCBI taxonomy): Eukaryota > Metazoa > Arthropoda > Arachnida > Scorpiones > Buthidae > Centruroides > Centruroides sculpturatus. Next base: position 4,735 of record NW_019384729.1, read on the forward strand.
GAGATGTCGGCGCCTGTATCAATTAGGAATTTGTATTTCGTAGTAGGGTCGGCCATGGTGATTCGATCAATGTGGCGGGTGAGGCTTCTGGCCGTAAGCGCCCGCCTGGTCAGTTTTCCGCCGATCGAAAGGAGCAAGGGGCTTTGTATTTTCTCACCCGCGCCCCAAAGGTAGCGTGATAGTAACACATGCCGTTGTTGGGGGTGCTGTGCTGTTGATTCTGCCGCGATTTGCTGCGACACCTCCTGTTGTTGGGAGGGTATTCAGAACATGTGAAGGAGAGGCATTGGTTGTTGATGGATATGATGAGGTTCTTGACCTGCTGGGCTAATTCCACAACTTGGTTCTTCAAGGTGGAGATAATGGCAAGGTCATGTTCGACCGTTTGAATGTGAGCGGGGGAGACTAATTCCATTATCTTGTCATCATGGCGGCCTGTTGTTGGAGTTTTTCCTTAGATGTGGCTAAAATGGCCTGTACATTGTGAGGTAATCTCGACAGCCAGAGAGATTGTAGCAGGTCTTCGCTGAAATGGTTTCCGGCCAAGTCGCACATCCTTGATAATAGGAAGGATAAACGTTGCTCTCCCAGCTCCAACCCTTGAAGAAGCATTCTGATTTTGGAGGTCTCACTCTCCGAACAGACGTCAATGAGATGAGCCTTTAGAGTGGAAAATTTATTCTGGTCGGGTGGGTTGAGGATTAGGTCCTGCACTGAATTTAAAATTTCTGGCTCTATTGCAGCAACGATGTGTTTAAATTTGGTGTCGTTGACAGTTATGTTATTTATAGAAAATTGTGCTTCCAACTGAGCAAACCATAAGTTAGGTTTGCCCTTCCAGAAGGGTGGGGGTCTGATTGCAATGCGTGCTATGTGACGGTGATCATCATTAATTTCTGCCTCAGCCATGATGTTTTTTTTTTACGTAGCTGTGGCAATGCGGAGGTGGTTATTCTTAAATGATGTGTTGTGCACACAGTTCAGCACGTGGGGAAAAGACAAAGAACAATGGCATGTAAAGGCACATGGCGAGAGAACAAAGAAGGGTAGCATGTGGTGTGGTGTACTATACCTTTTCGTTGAAAAAGTCAACCGTTCACGAAAAATTATCCATGGTTACATGTTTCAAAGGTCTAGCTGTATGAGTTGGCAGTTCCAAAAAGGATGAAAGTCCAACGTTTGTATCCGATACGAATGGATGGAATTTTCATGTCGCACAGTAGAGTTCTTTGTCGGGTAGAGGCACCATAAAACATATATCACGTTCGGGTCACCAGTTTGTGGTTACTTGTTCGTGTGTAATTAATCACCACAAACAACGTCACATACAATAAAAGATTAAAATTTATTAAATATATGAAATATGGCACAACTGTACAAGTTGAAGACAGGAGCAATAATCCATACATCTGGAGCGAGGTCCGTATCCAAAAGGAATGTGTTGTCATAGGTCAGGTTGCCGGGTCTGTTCAGTTCAGGGGTTCCTCCTGGTGGCAACTTTGGGATTTGTCACCAAAGCTGTTGCCACACTTGTATTAAAGATGTTACCATAAAATGGTGTATATAACCATTTGATGTGGTTATATACCATATGGTGTATATAAAAACATCATTTGATCATAATCTTTCTACAATGCGATAACTCAAATTTCCATCAAGAAACAGTAATTCATATAGAGGTAATTTTTTATTCTCTTGTATAAAATGCTTTTTGAGCAAGATCAGATCATTATCAGACACCTTCCTAAACTTATTAAACCAAACAACTAAATCAAAGGAACTTCCATATAACAATGTACAGTTCAAAATGAATTTTCAGTCAAACTATGAATTTATGCTTTCAAACATTGGAACAATTTATGTAACAAATTTTCTGAACATTTAAATCTTCCAAACTTTTAAAATCCATTATTACTTATTATGATGATGATTAATTGGTTTTAATTGGTAATATAAAATATGAGAAATATTTATGAGATCTTATACAACTTGAAAAAAATTATACTTAATTTAAATTATATGGCTTCTTAAAAATCTGAAAGAATATTTAAAAATCATTCAGTAACTCAATTTTAAATAACAATCAAGAAATTCATATTATTTGAAATGCTTCTAATTGATATATAGATAGAAGAATTAAATAATATCTATAAAGTTTAAATAACATAACATTATATTTATTGAAAATCAAAATAGCAATTTAAATTAAAAGAAAATGTTTCAATAAACAGCCAAATATTTCTATTTAAAAAAGGAAAAACTCATTCTAGAAAAGCATGTAGCTGGTTCAATGAAATGAAATGATTTCTGCCAACACTAAAATGAAATAAGTATTAAAGTCTACACACACATATATATATATATATATTTTACCATGTGAAGGAGATTAGTAGATAAAACTATTATTTTATTAATATTTCATAAGAATTATAACTTGATAAATTTAAACTATTTATATATATAATTTCTTTAATCAATATGCTATGCATTACCATTATAAATTGGAAGATTATATTACTTTAATACATATTTTTAAATAATTTCAAAACAATTAAAAACCCAAAGCATTTATTTACTACTACTTACTTTAAATAATAAACAAATAAATTTCTATTATTAAAAATATATATTTTATAAATTACTATTGTTGCTTAAAGATTAATATTAAATTAATTAATAGTATTTTACAAAATATATTTAAATATTAACAAACTATATAAATACATTATATTAGTTAATTTAAGTAAAAGTAAGTTAAATAAAAAGAGAAAAAACCAAATATCAAATAATTCAGAATTTTATATTAGTCTTAAAATCTGTTTTTTCCTAGATAATTAAAGGCAAAGACACTTAAGATGCCAGACGTCTAGAGGAACTAATTCAGTACTTTGGCACAAATGCTAAAGCTATTTTCAGTATACAGGCTGTTTATAACAAAAGTTAATAGAACAGAAAAGTTAAAATTTAAAATTCTTTCAAACTTTAAATTTAGATTCATTTACTTCATAAACTTTTTGTATTATCTTTTATTCAATAACAATGTAATATATAATCAAATTATATATTCAAGTTATAAACATATTAATAATCATCAAATTTTTCATAATTTTTAATTTACTAAAATTAATATGATGTATGATATAATAGCTTTCAATTAATTACTAATTTCTACGAACAAACATTAGTTTGATTGTTAAAAATATAACATATATTCTATAAATTTTTTTTCTAAGTAGGTCTATTTTAGATGAATTTCCTTTATTTCTAATGAAATTTAAAAGATGTTCTTTTCAGATATTAACTCATTTTGAATGTTTTTGTTCAAGAAAGTTGCTTTATTTTCCTCCTCTCAGAATCCTGCATACATGTTCTTGCATAACAGGATCCAATTCTGCCAAGAGTTGAATGAATTTTAAAAAATTACTTTATTATGTTCATAAAGTTTGTCTATTTTACTTTTTCAACATAAAATAGACATTTCTCCTAACATTTTGATAATAGAAACAATGCATAACAAAACTGCATTCCAATGATTTATTTAAGAATTAATGATTCTTTGAGATTCTACATCTATTGTGAGAGATTTCATTAGCCCAAACCACAATTTTTGAGCAACTAAGTGATGTTTTGAAGTTTCATGAGATTGCAGGATACTGCTAACATGTTGCCAATTATGGTACCCATCTTTAATTAGGCTACAAGAAGATACTGTGGTGGTGCCCACCATATATATATATATTTTTTTTTTTTCCTCCCTTCATGAAAGCTTAAATGTGGTGTTTCTTTCATACTAAAATATTATTATTTATGTGTATTATTAGTAATGTTATGTCAATGTAATTATTCACATGTTATAATATTTGTCTGTATTTTCTTTTTCTAATTTGTATTTTGGAATGTAACACAAGGGGGCGCTAGGAGCGATTTATATATAAGGAATATAAAAGGAGCATGGGATACCTTTTTCTGTTCAAAGACTTGGTGGTAGGAGGGAGAAAACAACAGAACAAGTAAAAAAAGGAAGACAAGGTTGAGAACTTGGACTAAATACAACCAGTCTTATTGTATGTATAGTTCCCCTATGACCCCATCTTGGCTGTATTCCTAGTTTTAATATATGATTATATTTGTTCTTAGTGCCGTCTGTTTTTTCTTTGTTTGTCCAAAACACAACACCCCACATATGGCATCCACGACAGGATACAGCCAATAGGGTCATAACTTGTATTTTCTATCCGGTGTTGCATTTAGGACTGTTTGTAAGATTTTTATATATCTGTATATATCATTGTCATGATGTCGGTTAATGTACAGGGAGATGCTAATGAACCGGGAACTACTTCCAATAGTGAAGGTGAGCCACCAATTATATCAGGGTACCTTGGAATGGTCCTGTTCTTTTCTGGTGAACGTGGTTCAATAAATGTAATACAATTCTTTAGGTGTTTTGAACAAATGGCCTCCCTGGACAAATTGCGGGATGCATCGACCCTGATAGTAACCTTAAGGACCAGGTTGAAGGGTAGACCATTAATACTGTTCTGTGAGAGTGAGGCAGTGCTTGGTGAGGACTATGAAAAGATAAAGGGAGACATGATTAGTGAGTTCTCGCCCAAAACTACAAATGCTGCGGTGGCAATGGAGGAATTTATCCGCACTGAGCAGAGAAAGGCTGAAAGTGTGAGGGAGTTTACTGTGAGAGTCATGTCTGCCATGGAGGTTTTAGAGCTTAGCTCGCCTCAGTACAACAATATAAAGGGTGAAATGTTGAAGGAGCAATTTATTCGAGGGCTTGTACTACCAATTCAGCAGGAGGTCATTAGGCTAGAACCTAAAAATTTGGAAGAGGCAGTTAGGCAAGCAGAGAATTTTGTCCAGCAGAGGAAACGTTATGCGAGAGTGGAGTCAAAATGTGCGGTTGTTTCATCTGAGGGGGTTGCTGTGGACAAAGTGAAGGCTTGTGTAAATCAGGTTAGAGAGAATAGCTCATCATATGAAGATGAGATAAAGGAATTGAGAAATAAAGTGAAAAGCCTCACAACATTAATGCAAAGTGCTCTGTTGGGAAATAGAAGGGGTAGAACTTGTCGGGAACAACCAGTGTTTTGAGTGTGATGATATGGGGCATATTTGTAGAAATTGCCCCCGTAGAGTCAATTTAAACTAGAAGCTTCCCGCCATGGGGGTCAGCATGGCGGGAGTGACTGGTCTGGTCTGGAACAGAGTGCAAGGGGTCTACCTATGTGCAGGGGGCATGTTGGTAATTTGAATGGTGTCTTTCTGATTGATACTGTGGCTGAGAAATCATTAATTGACCAAAACATAGTTATGGGTCTTGACAGTCCAGAATTTCTCGAAATGGACGTGTCTATAAAGGGCATAGGAGATACACCCATGAGATACCATAAAGGAATCAATCTAAATGTAAGAACGCTGTCTGGCAAAATTATATGTCACCCATTCGTAATTCATGACACTGATAGCAATTTTGGTTATAGCGGCATACTTGGGATTTTATCATGTGTGATTCAAGTATAATAAGAAGTGTGTCCAAGATGCTATGTACTGGGGTACATGAAGATGATATACAGACTGATAACAAAATTTCGGTGACATGTAAAAAAATAATCACCAATAGCATGATCAAAAAAATTTCTATATCTCATGAAGGCAGTGAATGGGGAGAAAAGGTTAGGTCTGTCATCTTAGAAAACTCTCACTGTTTTGCAATGGCCATCAAGGACTTAAAAGGGACTACAAAATTTATTCATGAGTTTGAACTCAAATCTGATAAGCCAATACACATCAAACAGTATAGAATCCCGCATGTGCTCCTTCCAAAATTAAAATCTAAACTTGAGGCATACTTGACTGCTGGCATTATAGAGCAGAGTGTTTCACCATGGAACTCGCTGATCCACTTAGTTGAGAAGAGGGATGGTGATATCAGGCTGACTCTCAACCTACGTAAGGTGAATGAGGTTATGGTAGAGCAGGACTTCCCCATGATGCATGTACATGATATCCTTGCATAACTAGAGGGAAGCTCTGTGTTTTCTGTGCTCGATTTGAGTTCTGGATACTACCAGATACCTGTAAAGAGTGATCTGAGGGAGATATTTGCATTCTCAACACCTTGGTGCAAGTACCAGCTATGTCGGATGCCTCAGGGTGGTAAAAACAGTGGCGATTCTTTCAAAAAATTATGAATAACATTCTAGTAGGTCACATTGGAAAGGGGTGCTTCGTTTTTCAGGACGACATTGAGATCTACTCAGTCAATGAACAGGAGCACATCAAGCTTTTTGATGAGATCCTAAAAATTTTAAGTAAATATGAATTGAAGCTGAAACCTGAGAAATGTAAATTATTTCTGCCGGAGGTAAGATATCTAGGACATGTCATTAGTGTATCTGGCATATCTGTGGACCCTGAAAATGCGAGAGTGATTATGGAGATTGAACGACCAAGGAATGTAAAGAGTATTAGAAGCATTTTGGGTAGCTTAATTATTACTGCCTGTTTATAGAAAACTTTTCTAAATTAACTGAAAACATAGTCGAGCTGACGAGGAAAGGGGGAAGTTCAACTGGGGTGAGTCTCACCAGGCTGATTTTGAGAAGCTAAAGAGAGCATTGACCACAGCAACCATCTTGTCCCATCCCAATTATGATAAGGAATTTTACTTATTTACTGATGCAAGTGACAAATGCATAGGTGCTGTACTTAAGCAAAGGGACGATCATGGTGACCTCCTACCAATAGGATATTATAGCAAATGTCTGAGAGGGGCCCCTGTAAACTACTCAACAGTGGAAAATGAGTGTATGGCTTTGGTGCTTGCACACCAAGACACTTTCGCTACACGGTACTAAGAATGCCTATTAGAATCTTCACGGTTCATAAGCCACTAATGTTCTTAAAGAATATGAAGAATTGTAACCGTAGACTCATGAGGTGGGCAATGGAAGTGGCCGAATATAACTGCATTGTGGAGCACATAAAAGGCAGGGATAATGTTATGGCAGACTTTCTGTCACGAAATTGTAATGCAAATCAGATGATTAATCATGTGGTCAATGGAAATATCAGGAATTGCATCATCAAATCGCAGGAGGATGATCCGATATTTGGCCCAATAAAGCGGGCGATCCAAAATAATACTCGTGATAGGGATAAAATAACTCTACCAATAACTGACTTTGATGTTATTGACAATTCGCTTTTCGTAAAAGGAAAAAGAAGCAACAGGAGGGATAATAGAAAGGAGTGTATTGGTGAAGCCGCAACTAGGACAATTATTAGTTTGTTTCATGAGAGAGATATGGTGGGCCACATGGGAGTTGAGAAGACAGTAGACAACATCTCTAGGAAATACTATTTCTGCATGATGTGGAAGAAGGTAAGAGATTACATCCAATCATGTAACACATGCCAAAAATATAAGAGACACATGGGGAAAGCCCCCATTCAAGAATTCAGTCCTGCTAAGTATCTGATTCAGATGGTGTCTGTTGATCTAATAGGGCCTCTTCCCACTTCTAAACAAGGTAATAGATACATCCTTGTGTTCGTCAATCTCTTCACGAAATATGCAGAAGCAGTACCAATTCAGAGGCAAACTTCTGAAATAATAGCGGACACACTGTTTAAATCATGTTGTCTGTAGATTTGGGTGTCCGAAGGAGTTGATCTCGGACCATGGACCTAATCTCACTTCTAATATTATGGAGGACACATGTGAAGTTTTGAATATTAAGCACAAGCTGACTACATTATATAGGCAAACATCAAATGGCTCGGTGGAGCGGGTAAATCAATGTATAATCAATATAATCAGTAAAATATCAGAAGGTGATAAGGAGAACTGGGATCAATATATCTTCCCAGCAATGTTTGCATATCATAATACTGTCAACTCCTCCACCCATGAATCCCCAAATTTCTTAATGTATGGATTTGACCCAGTCCTAACAGGTGAAACTGCCATTGAGGATACAAGTAATGTGAGATGCACCAATGAATATCCGTCTGAACTGATAGACAGACTAAAATTTGCCAGGGATGAGGCCCTTGAGATAAGTCAGATTGAACGAAGGAAGTCCATTCAATATTGGAATAAGAACCGAAAATTGAGGAGCCTGGGTATTGGACAGTGTGTCTGGCTCTTGAGACCACCTAATGACCCAAAAAGAAAAAAATTTTCTCCTCACTACAAAGGTCCATTCCGAATCATTGAAATTATCAATGAAGTGAATTATAAGATTTGTGGAATGCGTGACAGTGATGTCCAGATGGTCCATGTTAATAGGTTAAAAGCTTTTTGGGGCCCAGTACAGCCAGGAAAGATGCGTGCATATCAAAGGGCAAAGCGAAGTCTACTTCCCTGAACCATGGCACGGTAGTTGATTCTTCTCCCACATAAGTTGTATGGGTGAGGTTTCGGGGTTTGCGTGTTACTAGGGGAACGTTCACCTTGAGGCATTCCAGGATCAGTTCACATAGTTGATCACATTCATCATCACAATTCCAAGGATTGAAATCATTCACAGGGCTTCGCAAAAACTATATACAGTCGACCCCCCTATAACGTGCGTTCCTATAACGGAAATTCCTATAAC
>NW_019384729.1:15205-47703 GCF_000671375.1 Centruroides sculpturatus
TTTGCTGACTGCTCCGCGACGAAAACAAGCTTGAGCAATGGCGATGTTGAATGGTGCACACTTGGTAAGTAATCCTACAATTTTTTGTTTGTAGCGTAGTTTATACGGATTATTCCCAAAAACAAATATACGTATTTTGGAAATGTTGAGTCGGATTAGTCTAGAATCGATTAATTTTATGGAAGAAAACCTTTCAAACAGCTGTAGTCCATAAACTTCACATGTGTCGGGCTGTGATTGGCAAGGACTCGTAAGAAATCGATTCATAAAGAATGGAATGTATCTACCGTCTTATGGGGGGGTTGACTGTATTTTTTTTTTCTAATTTGTATTTTGAAATGTAACACGAGGAGGCGCTAGGGGCGATTTGTATATAAGGAATGTAAAAGGAGCATGGGATACCTTTTTCTGTTCAAAGACTTGGTGGTAGGAGGGAGAAAACAACGGACCAAGTGAAAAAAGGAAGACAAAGTTGAGAACTTGGACTAAATACAACTAGTCTTATTGTATGTATAGTTCCCGTATGACCCCATCCTGGCTGTATTCTTAGTTTTAATATATGATTATCTTTGTTCTTAGTGTTGTCTGTTTTTTCTTTGTTTGTCCAAAACATGACACCACACAATACGTTGAAAATTATACAAAACTTACTTCTAACCCTTTAATTTCTTCTGAATTTCTAAATGTTGTGGTTGTGGAGTCTGTAAAATCAGCATTTTCTAAATGAATCATATATCTTATCATATGTTTGCAAAGCTGTGCTTTCATCTGAAATATCTGGAGTTTCATCCTGTTTGTTTTTGGATGGTCCAAGAGTTTGGATAGAGTCAATATGTTGTAGTGCTTTGCGACTATTTTCTTTTTTTTGTTTCGGTTTTTCCCTCACCCCTTTCGTTTTGTTTCGTGGTGCCACCCTCCTCCAGTTAACCGTGTATTGGCAGCCAGATTGGCCAGTTGGGGGGGGTCACATGTGGTGTATATCCGGTTACTGGGGTATATAAGGTCGTGACCCACGTGGAGTAGTGACCTTTTGGTTTTGGTTTCTGGCTCGTTCCCGACTGCGGTGTTCCGGCCAGGTGTGTGTAATCAAGGTGCTGAACGTGAGAGACCTGAGGACAAAGGGAGACAAGAGGGAAGAAATCCGTTTGCATCTGAACAGGGACTGTGTGGTAGTGAACTCCAACTCGTTCAAGTGAGAGAAGATCGGCGGAAGATTCATAGGTACCAATTAGTTCTTCAAATGTTTGTACGTGGCCAAGATTTTTTGTCGTGAGTAATGTTTGTTATATTTTCTTTGTTACGCACTGTTTCGTCGTCCTGCTTTTCCACGTGTCGTGAGTCCCCATAGTCAAGGAAGGAGAGGAACAAGGTGTATAGTATGTAGCGTTGATTCGGATATAAATACCATTTTGTTATTAATTCACGCCTTGTGTAAATATCACGGTTTACTTAACAAACTTTGATTAAAACCCCAGTAATTGTTGAGCCGACTTGTCTGTGTGTGTTTTGTGTTCAGCCCTGCAGACCTTGCTCTACAGGGAAACTCTACAATGTTCTTTAAAAACAGCTGATTCAGATTCTTGTTTCTGTCCATATACATTGGAATTGTCAGAAGTTTCTAACTTTTCAGAAAGACAACTTTTTTCATGAAAAAATCCAAAGCACCAGTCTGTTTTTGAATTTCTGTGTCTTTTTGCAACTTTCTTTTTCTATACTGGTAGCCTGAGAGTGTTTTCTTCAATCTGACAATCTGTAAAAATGTTTCAGTAAAAATATTTTTATACTGAACCCAACTCATAGCTCAGCTGTAAAGTATGAACAAAATGCAAATATTTTTTTAAAATTTAATGTTCCTCTATGTCTATTAGACATTTATCAATTGAAACACGAAACAAAATTGGAAAATTAAAATATGTATTAGCTTCATTTGCAATGGGAAATGTGCTACAGTATTTGAAGTTTAGAAGTATTGCTTAGAAAAATTATTGCACATTAATAAAAATTACAGGGCATACCAAAAAAATAAAAGCAATAACTCCATTACAGCCTTCTGGTAACAGATTTTAATTTAATTAATTGGTCCTTCACTTAAAAACAATTAGACTATTGATGCTTTTTAGGTTTAAAGGGAATTGTATTGAAAGATATGGAGCACTCATTAAAATTGGAAAGCCTTAAATAAATAAATAATACAGAAACTGAAAAACAAACTTTCAGATATTTTATGTAACTATAAAAAATAAAATACAATGCCCAAATTAAATAATTTTAGAATTCAGAGTTTATATCTGAAGTTATTCAAAAGTTTTATTGCCCTACATTAAATTTTTGTTCCAACAAAATTTCTAGAGTTTATGATAGAACCTTTGTAGTATGCACTTAGAAAAGTACACAGTTTTATTTAAAACTCTAAACTTCCTTTATAAAATTAATTTTAAGTTGTGTATAATGTAAATACATAAATAAACCTTTTTTCTTCTTGCAATGCTAATACAAAATGTGTACTTACTTCTTTATAAAATGACATGGCACTAACTTTGTGAAGTCTTTATTCTGTAGAATTTCATCATGTGTTTGTTGAATGCAAGTGACTAATACCTTTATAGAAGCTTGCCGGCTCCTTTGTAGAAAATGATCAGTTCTAAAAGAAAGATCACAAGGGTTCAACAATTAATTGTAGAAAGAAGTCTTGATGGGAATTTGATTGATGAGTTGGTGAAATGTAGATTCAGAGAGATCACTCTGAGATTGTCAATCTCATATGAACAGTGTCTCTGATGAGATCAGCACTTGAGTATCATCATATAGATCGATGCATGATAGATAGATGGCATGAAGATTGGCGATATATTTGGCACCATGTCCTCAAGGACAGGAGTTTTTAAAGTTTTTTTGAACCCAAATCGACATCTGCTTGGTTGCAATCCTTCTCCTCATTTTCCCAGTTGATCCCTTATCTGTTGATAGGACTGAATTGGGGTCACTGCAGAAGACACCTCTTTCAATCTGATATTACAATCTTATGTTTTTAAGTGTTTTTCATTACTGAGTCCAGGGGCTGTTTGTTCCAATACAGAAAATGTGTTTACTTGGATGTTCGAAAGGACACCACCATGCTAAAGGGCTTTAAACAGTCCTCTCTTTCAGGCTAGCACCATAAAACACCTGGTTCAATTTATGCCTGTCAGGGAGGTTGAAATTAGATTTCCCTCTCCTGTTTTCGGCTTACAAATATGTTTATTGCTTCATTTTTCACATCCATTTTCAAACAAAAAAACATATTATATAATAGGAAATTATTCTTAATTTCAGATAATCAATTATCTGAAATTAAGAATGTTTTGTTATTTTTATTTTCTTCGATCAATTTTGTTGCCCCTAGCAATCTGCTGCCCTGGGCAGCAGCCCAGCTCATCCACCTCTGTACCAGACCCCTGTAAATAGGATTGTCATAAGTTCAAAACCAGACATTGGGACATCATGAAGTAGCATGTGATAAAAATTGATGAATATCCAAGCATTAGGTATAACTACTCTGAAAAATAAGTAAATAATTGTAATTAATTTAATGTTATTGAATTATTAATTATTAAACATTTATTGTTATCCATTATTATGTTACATATTTCTTGTTAAAAAAATCCTGGTTGTACCATTATGGATCTGACTGAATCCATGATAGACAATTAAATGGAAAGGTCTCTTAGTGTCCACAGGTTAAAAATAGCAAAAATACAAAAAAGCTAGACTATGGCCAGATGTAACCATTGAGTGATCCATTATCAATTGCACGAAACCACTGGTGGTTTTGAAGCCATCAAACAGCACTATAGAGAGCCACAGAACACAATGCAATTGAAAAGAGTAGGCTACTAAAGGCATGCACATGTGAAGACAACTGGCACATGCATGCAAAATACCTATCACCTCCAAGAATTGTAGGTGATAGATACAGATCAGAATATTTTTAGTAGAAATGAACAAATTGTGATATTTCAGGAAAAATTTTCCAATAAGGATGAAGTGTTTCAAATTGAGACATATGGCAACTCTACATATAGGCTAAACATAAAACAAAATTGAACTTGCTCTTGTACAAGGTGAAAACTCTGTGTGAAAATCCATATAAACAAAGTGTAAAAACCCATATAAAACAAAAAACAGATTGGTAAACAATAATCTAATGTCTCAATGCATGATATAGGAAAGAAGGGAACTTATTAGGGCATATCAAAATGGCAGCCATCTTGGATTCAACTCTAATTTTTTAAATGGAAAAAATAGGCATCTGACATATAAAACTGGTGGAAAATTACATCATAAAAACAATAGTAAACTTAATTTTAACACAACTTTATTCATTCTTAATTAAGGTTTAAATGATTTTATGTGAAACTAAAAAAATGTTAAGGTGAAATTATATCCCATCTAAACTCCACTAAATTGTTTTATCAACATTGACCACACAAAGTTTATATGATATTTTTGATGTGCTGTCCACCATGTTGGAGTGTTTAAAACTATCCTCCTTTCCCATATCTGATGAACCTTGACCAACACTAACAGATGAGTACTAGCTCAAGCATCAAGCAATTTGCTGTTTAAGATGACATTGGTGATGCTTGAAATCTGTGATAACATGTGAGAATAAATCACCTGATATGAGAATGACATCAGCATGTTCTGTTCATGTTAATACTTTTGTCATTCATATCTACAGTTGCCAGATGTCCTGGTTTTGTGGGATTGTTTCAGGGGTTTCCAACTGCCAACTAGCGACAGGAGACTTTATTCTAAAAACTATTCCTGCAATGAAGTATCTTTGTCTTTTTTATTTTAAATGTATTTCAGTCACTTGAAGACAGAGGTACCCATAGGGGAGGGTGGGGATGAAACGGACGAACTTCATGTTTTTATTTTTCATTAAAAAAGTTTCCTTCTAATCAGTTTTATTTTTAGTGCAAAAGATTCATTAGACCTTTACTTTATTCTGACCACATTGTGAATTCATCCTATTATATTAGTAGTTGAACATGTTCATATTTTTAGACCTCTCCAGGTGTCCCTTTCATTCCCACGTCTGGGTTGAAAGGGACTACCCGAGTTTTAATGTAAAACTTGGAATTAATTATCTCAATGTTTTCAAATTTTGTAACTGAAAAGCGATAGGCTAGAGACTAAAATTTTTAAAANTAAAAGGAGCATGGGATACCTTTTTCTGTTCAAAGACTTGGTGGTAGGAGGGAGAAAACAACAGAACAAGTAAAAAAAGGAAGACAAGGTTGAGAACTTGGACTAAATACAACCAGTCTTATTGTATGTATAGTTCCCCTATGACCCCATCTTGGCTGTATTCCTAGTTTTAATATATGATTATATTTGTTCTTAGTGCCGTCTGTTTTTTCTTTGTTTGTCCAAAACACAACACCCCACATATGGCATCCACGACAGGATACAGCCAATAGGGTCATAACTTGTATTTTCTATCCGGTGTTGCATTTAGGACTGTTTGTAAGATTTTTATATATCTGTATATATCATTGTCATGATGTCGGTTAATGTACAGGGAGATGCTAATGAACCGGGAACTACTTCCAATAGTGAAGGTGAGCCACCAATTATATCAGGGTACCTTGGAATGGTCCTGTTCTTTTCTGGTGAACGTGGTTCAATAAATGTAATACAATTCTTTAGGTGTTTTGAACAAATGGCCTCCCTGGACAAATTGCGGGATGCATCGACCCTGATAGTAACCTTAAGGACCAGGTTGAAGGGTAGACCATTAATACTGTTCTGTGAGAGTGAGGCAGTGCTTGGTGAGGACTATGAAAAGATAAAGGGAGACATGATTAGTGAGTTCTCGCCCAAAACTACAAATGCTGCGGTGGCAATGGAGGAATTTATCCGCACTGAGCAGAGAAAGGCTGAAAGTGTGAGGGAGTTTACTGTGAGAGTCATGTCTGCCATGGAGGTTTTAGAGCTTAGCTCGCCTCAGTACAACAATATAAAGGGTGAAATGTTGAAGGAGCAATTTATTCGAGGGCTTGTACTACCAATTCAGCAGGAGGTCATTAGGCTAGAACCTAAAAATTTGGAAGAGGCAGTTAGGCAAGCAGAGAATTTTGTCCAGCAGAGGAAACGTTATGCGAGAGTGGAGTCAAAATGTGCGGTTGTTTCATCTGAGGGGGTTGCTGTGGACAAAGTGAAGGCTTGTGTAAATCAGGTTAGAGAGAATAGCTCATCATATGAAGATGAGATAAAGGAATTGAGAAATAAAGTGAAAAGCCTCACAACATTAATGCAAAGTGCTCTGTTGGGAAATAGAAGGGGTAGAACTTGTCGGGAACAACCAGTGTTTTGAGTGTGATGATATGGGGCATATTTGTAGAAATTGCCCCCGTAGAGTCAATTTAAACTAGAAGCTTCCCGCCATGGGGGTCAGCATGGCGGGAGTGACTGGTCTGGTCTGGAACAGAGTGCAAGGGGTCTACCTATGTGCAGGGGGCATGTTGGTAATTTGAATGGTGTCTTTCTGATTGATACTGTGGCTGAGAAATCATTAATTGACCAAAACATAGTTATGGGTCTTGACAGTCCAGAATTTCTCGAAATGGACGTGTCTATAAAGGGCATAGGAGATACACCCATGAGATACCATAAAGGAATCAATCTAAATGTAAGAACGCTGTCTGGCAAAATTATATGTCACCCATTCGTAATTCATGACACTGATAGCAATTTTGGTTATAGCGGCATACTTGGGATTTTATCATGTGTGATTCAAGTATAATAAGAAGTGTGTCCAAGATGCTATGTACTGGGGTACATGAAGATGATATACAGACTGATAACAAAATTTCGGTGACATGTAAAAAAATAATCACCAATAGCATGATCAAAAAAATTTCTATATCTCATGAAGGCAGTGAATGGGGAGAAAAGGTTAGGTCTGTCATCTTAGAAAACTCTCACTGTTTTGCAATGGCCATCAAGGACTTAAAAGGGACTACAAAATTTATTCATGAGTTTGAACTCAAATCTGATAAGCCAATACACATCAAACAGTATAGAATCCCGCATGTGCTCCTTCCAAAATTAAAATCTAAACTTGAGGCATACTTGACTGCTGGCATTATAGAGCAGAGTGTTTCACCATGGAACTCGCTGATCCACTTAGTTGAGAAGAGGGATGGTGATATCAGGCTGACTCTCAACCTACGTAAGGTGAATGAGGTTATGGTAGAGCAGGACTTCCCCATGATGCATGTACATGATATCCTTGCATAACTAGAGGGAAGCTCTGTGTTTTCTGTGCTCGATTTGAGTTCTGGATACTACCAGATACCTGTAAAGAGTGATCTGAGGGAGATATTTGCATTCTCAACACCTTGGTGCAAGTACCAGCTATGTCGGATGCCTCAGGGTGGTAAAAACAGTGGCGATTCTTTCAAAAAATTATGAATAACATCCTAGCAGGTCACATTGGAAAGGGGTGCTTCGTTTTTCAGGACGACATTGAGATCTACTCAGTCAATGAACAGGAGCACATCAAGCTTTTTGATGAGATCCTAAAAATTTTAAGTAAATATGAATTGAAGCTGAAACCTGAGAAATGTAAATTATTTCTGCCGGAGGTAAGATATCTAGGACATGTCATTAGTGTATCTGGCATATCTGTGGACCCTGAAAATGCGAGAGTGATTATGGAGATTGAACGACCAAGGAATGTAAAGAGTATTAGAAGCATTTTGGGTAGCTTAATTATTACTGCCTGTTTATAGAAAACTTTTCTAAATTAACTGAAAACATAGTCGAGCTGACGAGGAAAGGGGGAAGTTCAACTGGGGTGAGTCTCACCAGGCTGATTTTGAGAAGCTAAAGAGAGCATTGACCACAGCAACCATCTTGTCCCATCCCAATTATGATAAGGAATTTTACTTATTTACTGATGCAAGTGACAAATGCATAGGTGCTGTACTTAAGCAAATGGACGATCATGGTAACCTCCTACCAATAGGATATTATAGCAAATGTCTGAGAGGGGCCCCTGTAAACTACTCAACAGTGGAAAATGAGTGTATGGCTTTGGTGCTTGCACACCAAGACACTTTCGCTACACGGTACTAAGAATGCCTATTAGAATCTTCACGGTTCATAAGCCACTAATGTTCTTAAAGAATATGAAGAATTGTAACCGTAGACTCATGAGGTGGGCAATGGAAGTGGCCGAATATAACTGCATTGTGGAGCACATAAAAGGCAGGGATAATGTTATGGCAGACTTTCTGTCACGAAATTGTAATGCAAATCAGATGATTAATCATGTGGTCAATGGAAATATCAGGAATTGCATCATCAAATCGCAGGAGGATGATCCGATATTTGGCCCGATAAAGCGGGCGATCCAAAATAATACTCGTGATAGGGATAAAATAACTCTACCAATAACTGACTTTGATGTTATTGACAATTCGCTTTTCGTAAAAGGAAAAAGAAGCAACAGGAGGGATAATAGAAAAGAGTGTATTGGTGAAGCCGCAACTAGGACAATTATTAGTTTGTTTCATGAGAGAGATATGGTGGGCCACATGGGAGTTGAGAAGACAGTAGACAACATCTCTAGGAAATACTATTTCCGCATGATGTGGAAGAAGGTAAGAGATTACATCCAATCATGTAACACATGCCAAAAATATAAGAGACACATGGGGAAAGCCCCCATTCAAGAATTCAGTCCTGCTAAATATCTGATTCAGATGGTGTCTGTTGATCTAATAGGGCCTCTTCCCACTTCTAAACAAGGTAATAGATACATCCTTGTGTTCGTCGATCTCTTTACGAAATATGCGGAGGCTATACCAATTCAGAGGCAAACTTCTGAAATAATAGCGGACACACTGTTTAAATCATGTTGTCTGTAGATTTGGGTGTCCGAAGGAGTTGATCTCGGACCATGGACCTAATCTCACTTCTAATATTATGGAGGACACATGTGAAGTTTTGAACATTAAGCACAAGCTGACTACATTATATAGGCAAACATCAAATGGCTCGGTGGAGCGGGTAAATCAATGTATAATCAATATAATCAGTAAAATATCAGAAGGTGATAAGGAGAACTGGGATCAATATATCTTCCCAGCAATGTTTGCATATCATAATACTGTCAACTCCTCCACCCATGAATCCCCAAATTTCTTAATGTATGGATTTGACCCAGTCCTAACAGGTGAAACTGCCATTGAGGATACAAGTAATGTGAGATGCACCAATGAATATCCGTCTGAACTGATAGACAGACTAAAATTTGCCAGGGATGAGGCCCTTGAGATAAGTCAGATTGAACGAAGGAAGTCCATTCAATATTGGAATAAGAACCGAAAATTGAGGAGCCTGGGTATTGGACAGTGTGTCTGGCTCTTGAGACCACCTAATGACCCAAAAAGAAAAAAATTTTCTCCTCACTACAAAGGTCCATTCCGAATCATTGAAATTATCAATGAAGTGAATTATAAGATTTGTGGAATGCGTGACAGTGATGTCCAGACGGTCCATGTTAATAGGTTAAAAGCTTTTTGGGGCCCAGTACAGCCAGGAAAGATGCGTGCATATCAAAGGGCAAAGCGAAGTCTACTTCCCTGAACCATGGCACGGTAGTTGATTCTTCTCCCACATAAGTTGTATGGGTGAGGTTTCGGGGTTTGCGTGTTACTAGGGGAACGTTCACCTTGAGGCATTCCAGGATCAGTTCACATAGTTGATCACATTCATCATCACAATTCCAAGGATTGAAATCATTCACAGGGCTTCGCAAAAACTATATACAGTCGACCCCCCTATAACGTGCGTTCCTATAACGGAAATTCCTATAACATAGCAAAAAAATTGTAGCAACATACATATAAAGGAGCTCCTAAAACGTCGTCACCGACTTGTTTCGCGACAAGATTGATAGAATCTGGACCAATAGTGGATGAGTAGCCGANAATTTTTTAGAGTTTAAATTTTCTATAAATGTATTATTGTCATCATTTTGAAGCTTTTAAAATTAATAGTAAATAATTCTTCATTTTAAATTGAATTTAGGTTAATTCAATTTGTGATAACAAGTGATGATAACAGACTGACTCTTCCAGAAGATCAACATAGAACCAATAATCAGTTGCAAAGGATGGAATCTTTTAAAGAAAACGAAGTAATCATTGCTGATAAACCTCCATCTTATGAAGAAATTATGCTGACAGAAATTGTAAGAATTATTATTTTAGAATTTTACTGTACACCTTGAATATTTTT
Organism: Centruroides sculpturatus; assembly: GCF_000671375.1. Classification (NCBI taxonomy): domain Eukaryota; kingdom Metazoa; phylum Arthropoda; class Arachnida; order Scorpiones; family Buthidae; genus Centruroides; species Centruroides sculpturatus. The sequence continues at coordinate 25,502 of NW_019384729.1, forward strand.
AAGTCACCCAAACCCAAATAACATTTGAATGAAGATAGCTAGAGCTATGGAAGTGAGGTATTGATGGTATGTGACCATGTATTACCAAATGAGACTGATGTTAGTGCCCTTAGTAGTAAAATTTGAAAGTTAATGCTCCTATCTTGGAAACTGTGAGAGATGTTGGAATCAACAATTGAAGTTATTCTTTTGTTCAAAGGAAAAATTACCGACATGGTTTCAAGAATGTTAGATTGAAGTTATTATTAAATATTATATGACATCAATACATACAACATATTGTGTCATGGTGATGTTTATAAATATTTTTCCTGTTATGTAATAAAAGGTTGGTGTCACTGTTGACTCCTTGGGAACTGTTCATGATGGTGACCTCATTTTATTCTCCCCTTTTTCAGTGCTGACTTAGTCAAGTCAGTGTTATCTTTTGTGTAATCTTTCTTCCTTTGTCACATAATTAGTTACGTGAGTCTTACCAGTTTTCCTAATCTTTGAAAAGCAACAGCCAATCTAACAAGAGGTACAGAAAAACATAAGTAAAAAAGTTGCAGAGCATCATTGAATTAGTAGGAAATGACATTTAATAAAACAAGTGAATGGAACAAATAGAAGGCTGAAAACACTAATATTTAGGAATGTGTCAATTTTGTTTGCAATAAAGCTATCTTGCATTGTCATTTAATACAAAAGTAATACTTATATAATTTCCAGTTTAACATATAGCATGTTCAATATGTTAATATATCTGCAATAATATATATTCATATGCAAGAAAGAACTTCTGTTGCACATTTTACCAGCATTTTGGGTGTCATGCCTCATATGCAGTAACTATTTGACATAATAGGTCTTGGAGACTTATCAGTTTCACTGTGTATACTTTCTTTCAGATAATGACAAAGGAAAGATCCATGGGAATTAGGTCATGTGATCATGAGGCCACTCTACATGACCATCTAAATGATTATCTTGACCACAAAAATGTCATACAGAAAATGCTGTGTTGCAGCTGGATGATGTGCTGGAGTATTGTCATGCTGGAATCACAATGGTCAAGGGCCATACATGAAAACATCTAACCGTTAATTAATGCACTTTGTAACAGGTTTAAGTACCATCATTCAATAGTCCTTTATGTAACAGAATATTAACAAGTCACTCTTTCCAAATGCCACAGCAAGTATTGCTGGATTAACAGGCATCACATGTCTTATTACATATGTAAATAATGGATTCGTAACTATCCAATGTTTTGGGTGTTAAGTACTCTAGCATGTGTAAACTACATCTTATCAGCTCAAGAAAATTCAGCCTTTTGATAAAAAGGCTAAATTTTCTTTTAAAGCAGTGTTTTTCAGACTTTTTCTAATCCTATTAGAACATTAAAAAGTTTTTGCAACCCTAACATTGGATCTGTAAAAGAATTTATTTGATGAGAATTATTTTTAGTTGACCCCCCTATAACACTCTTGATAATTCCGTTTTATATGAATTCCATGTTATACAAGTCATTTAGATTTTACACACGAGCCGTTCACAGCCCGGCACACACATTTGTAAAATCTAAGTGATTCGTACAACATGGAATTCATATAAAACAGAAAAATCAGCAGTGTTATAGAGGGTCAACTGTATTTAATATTTTGAACCTTTTCCTTTAGAAGATAATAATGTAAAATGATAAAAGACAAATTAAATTAAAACATTAATTCAACCATTTTGAGTGGTTTTGAATTTTATTACAAAGCTTGCTAAATCAAATGTCAAGTTTTGAAATAGTTGATTGAATTTCTTTCAAAAAATCTAAATAGATTTTTCAATGTATTATACATTGAACAATTTGCTTTAATCTCTGGTTTACTATAGTTTCACTACAAATAGTCAATACTCATCATTCTTTTCTTTATAAGAAAATCCATATTTTAGAAATAATTTTACATATTTTCTTTTTTCATAGTTATCGTCTCCTTGAATAATTTAATTAGAGATGCCACGAGGCTACTATTCGGTATTCTGCCTATTCAGCTACTTTTTTTTAATATTCGTTATTCGGCCGAATACCGAATACCAAATCATGAAAAAAAAAACACACACACATTACTCAAAAACATATTTATTTTAATCACAAATTATTACATTTAATATTTAAAATCTATCAGTGGTAAGTTGTGATGAATTAAAACAATTTTTTCTGCATTTGTTGATAGCAAACGATTGCGCTTTTTCGCATAAACTATACCTGTTTATGAAAACAGCCTCTCACTATATACACTACTGCCGGGAGACATTAGATAAATCTTAGCAAATTCTGTCAGGCTTGCTTCTGTTTTGGGTTTTCTGATCACCACTTATAAAGGTCTGCCATCCAATCTAGGCCAACAGTTTTCATATAAAGTGATACAAACAGTGATATTTTTTAGTAATAAGGACTATTAGTAAACTAATTTGATGTAACAATAAACAAATAATGCATGTTGTGACACAAGCTACTCACAAATAAAACAAATGCGCCCACAGTGTCGCTACCGCACCCACTGCAATGAGACAGGTCATAGCCTGTCTCGTTGCGGTGTACCCTGTCACCATGAAATATACACGTAATTTGCCGAACATTCGGTACTTTGGCCAAGAGCATAGCTGAGTATTCGGTATTTGGCAAAATCACTATTTGTGGCATCACTAAATTTAATCATTTTTTAACATGCTTCTAATGTTAGCAAGGAACCATCCATAAACAACATGCCCTAAATTGGGAAGTTTTTGGTCCCTTTCCCTTTTTGTGCACCACCAGATACCCTCACCAAATCCTTATATCTTTCCTCTTTTCAAGGGAAAAGAGTATAAAAGGTGGTACTGATAATCTTTCCAAAATTGTGATTTGTAATATCTTCAGTTTTCTGCTAGTATGCAATCAATTAAAGAATGCATTACAGAAAACAAAATGTCAAAAAACAAGAGACCTGTAGGTGAATGCTTATCCACCTATTTTGTCCAAGTATGTTTATCAGTTTGCTTCTCACCTTCTTTCTAACTTGGTTTAAGGATGGCCCCCAATGTATTTTTCTGCATTATTTCAGTTTTATTGTTTTTGTAGTTGGTTCAACTTTCTAATTCTGCTGAGTTTTTCTTAATAATTTATTGGTCTATATTTTTGGATAAAATAATAACATATGTTAATAATTTTTGTAATAAGAAAAGTAGGCCCACATTTTCTGTTATTTGAATTAATTTAATATATAAATATATTAAATTATTTCAAATAACAAATATTCAAATAGGCTGGCTTGTAGAACAAGTTGAAAATGTTTGTGACTTAAATTTTCAACTTGTAAACATTTTCTCAGTAAAAATAAGGTCTTGTAGTGTTAAATATTTTCTTCTGAGGGTGACTTAGACTAATAATTATACATATAAGTTTATTATTACATACACACATAGCTGCAATACAAATTATACTAAATATACACCAATCAAATTTAAGCATTTTCATTTATCATATTAAAAATAGAATATGCTGTGATTCCCTATTTGGGAACTACTGCTCTAGTGATCATTGCAAAATTGGATGTCCGTGGATTGGGCCCCTCGATGTGGGTTCCTGTCTGTGGTGAGGGGACCTCCCAGAGATGGTTTAGTAAGTCTTCTTTACCATCCCTGGGATCTGAACGCCCACCCACATGTTTGCCGTACGTGGTGTCCCGTATGCTGGAAAGGGGGATCCTGGTAGTTGAGGGGCAACATAATGTCCCCAACACACTGCTTTGGCCCCTGCTTCGGATAAACGGGAGGCTCAAATCTGGCTCCGTTTGAGTCAATCGGCTGGTCGCTGAGTCATCCTTGACCTCAGCTTGGAGTCAACTGATCGATGCAGATCGGATGGACACATCAGTCTAGATGTGCTCTTCTTGACTGCATTGTGAGGGTATAGCTCCTGGGAAATCCTGGTGTGATGGCATCCCCTTGTTGGGCCCCATGGTGGGTGGGGTCACTGGGAGCTGAATTTTTAATTCTTAATCATGGATTCTCAAAAAACAAAAAATCCAAACAATCAACAATAACAACAAACAAAAAGGCCTCCAGTCAGCCAGCATACTTAGTAGTCCACGCAACTGGAGAAAAACCTCCAAGTGTTCCCCATTCTTGATCCAAAAATTGTTCGAATCAAGCATCGGGCATTTAAAGAGAATGCAGAAATTGAGGTCAGGTGACCTACTGGTGGAAACAACCTCTCCTCAACAAACAACAAAGCTTTTGTCAATGAAAACACTTGGAGATATGGGAGTTTCAGTCACATCACACACAAGTTTAAACTCATCATGTGGTGTGATATCTGAGATTGACCTAATGTCTGAAGATGAATCAGATATTCAGATTGGTCTTTCAAATCAAGATGTCAGTGCTGTCCGACGCATCTCCATTCGTCGAGAGGCAAGTGAATACCAACAAAGCATTTAATTGTCACATTTGACAAGCCAACATTGCTATCCTTCATTACAGCAGGATATCTGCGCTGCCCCGTTCGTCCTTACATCCCAAATCTGCTGCATTGCTTCAAATGCCAGCGGTTTGGACATTCACAGATGTCCTGCCAAGGCAAAAGCATATGTGCACAGTGTGAGACTAAAGGCCACGACAGTACTGAATGTAAAAGTACCCCATGCTGTGTAAACTGCAAAGATGCCCATACTGCTTACTCCCAAAAATGTCCCACATGGCAGAGAGAAAGAGATTCAGCAATTGAAGACTGTTAATAATATATCTTACCCAGAGGCACGTTGCATGGTCACTTTAAGTGCACCAGTAAAACAGAAGACATTTACCTCTGTTTTGAAATCTACAAAGACATGTGGAGTTCAGACAGATATCTCCGTTTCACCAAATGAATCTCTCACACGCCATGCTAAATGCTTACTAATTCAATCCAAAGAGACTGAAGAAAAGCAGAACATAAAGACAAAATCACCCCTACCCAAAACAGGAGTAATTACTAGAAATGTGGGTTCTAATAAGAACCCACTCAACAAACAAAAATTGAAAGCAGCCATCTCAAAATCAAAGAGATCAGAGACTCAATCCATGATTGAGTTCTCTGATATCTCTGACAAAGAGAATAATATGGAGGTGACATATCCAACCTCACCTTCAAAAGGAAAATCCTCAGTAAAATTGAAGAGGGACACTTTTTCTAAGAATGCTGCCTCAAACACATAATGGATTATAAAATAATCCAATGGAACTGTCGTGGTTTCCGCAACAACTTCTCTGACATTAAACACTTGACATCATCTACCTCATCTCTCTGTGTGGCACTCCAGGAAACACATCTAAAACCTGGAGAAAATATTTCTTTAAAAAGATTCAATCTCTACTGCAAGGATGATAATAGCCAAACTGTGCGAGTGGTGTGTGGCTATTTTGGTTCCTAATCATATCCCATCCTTGCTGATACAAATAACTACTGATTTACAAGCTGTGGCAGTGAGAATTTCTATTGGACAGTGTATAGACAAACTGTCACAGTTTGTCTATATACTTGCCACCAGATGTCAGAGCCAATGAGGATGATTTGGACACATTAGTTGAACAGCTGCTAACTCCGTTCCTGTTACTCGGTGTTTCAATGGTCACAATCCTATGTGGGGCAGTCCCGACATTAACTGTCGAGGCAGGACCATTGAAAGATTCATAGGCAATCAGCAACTATATTTATTTAATACGGGAGAAGTGACATATTTCTATGCCCCAACAAGAACATTCACTGCCATTGATCTATCCTTAGCAAGTCCAAACCTGTTTTCAGCATTTGTATGGGAGGTTGGATCTAATCCACTCTCTAGTGACCACTTCCCAATATTTCTAAAATATCAAGGCAGAGAAAGCTGTGAAACAGCTTGTCCACCACACTGGAAACTTGAAACGGTAGATTGGCCTGCATTCTCCTCTTTGGCGGACATCACTGAGGAAATGGTCAATACTGCTGATATCAATGATGCAGTTGAAGTTATCACTTCTTGTATTATTCAGGCAGCTGAAAAAACAATGGGAAAAATATCAACTAGAAATCCAAAGCATCGAAAACCATGGTGGGATCAGAATTGCGAGGCAGCATTTAAAGCACAAAAGAAAGCATGGGGGATTTTCAGAAGGTATCCCACTGCTAGTAATTTGATTGCTTTTCAAAAAGCAAAGGCAAATGCCAGAAGAATTAGAAGGCAAAGCCAAAGGGATTCTTGGAGGAAGTATGTTTCTAGCATAACATCTTCCACTAGCTCAAAAGCAGTCTGGGATAAAATCCATAAAATTAATGCGAAATATGCTTCTCACTCTCTGTCCATGCTGGAAAATAATGGCACAATAATCACTGACATACAGGGTATTGCTGATTTATTGGGTGAAACATTTTCTGCTTCATCCAGCAATATTATGTATTCAAGGAATTTCCAGGTTTATAAAGCCCAAAGAGAAAAACAGTGTTTAAACTTTTATTCCTTATCTAATGAGGAATATAATGTGCCATTCACCAGAATCGAATTACATACAGCAATCTCTTGCTCGGGGAATAGTGCCGTAGGTCCGGATAAAATCCACTACAGCATGATTAAAAATCTGTCAAACAATTCTCTTTCTAATCTCCTGCATCTGTTTAACAGAATATGGACAGAAAATACTTTTCCTGAACCTGACTTTTGGAGACTATCAATTATTATCCCCATTCCAAAACCCGGTAAAGACCGCAAGAATCCCTCTAATTACAGACCAATCTCTCTGACAAGTTGCCTGTGTAAACTCTTTGAGAGAATGGTAAACAGACGCCTGATGTTCCTCCTAGAGGAAAAGAACTATTTCTCACCACATCAGAGTGGATTTCGTAGGAACAGAAGTACCATGGACAATTTGGTTAACCTTGAAACATCTATATGCGAAGCGTTTGTTCATCAACAGCACTTAGTGTCTGTGTTTTTTGACATAGAGAAGGCCTATGATTGCTGTTGGCAATACGGGATACTCCATGATCTATACAAATTCGGATTGCGGGGTAACTTGCCAATTTTTATTAAAAACTTCCTACAGAATCGAAGATTCCATGTCAGGATGGCCAACACTTTATCTAGGCCTTTCACAGAAGAAGATGTTACTCAAGGCTCTATTTTGAGTGTGACTCTGTTCCTAATTAAAATTAATAGCATAGCTAACTGTCTCTAGTGTGAAACACTCTTTGTATGTGGATGACTTTCAGATCTCCTGCCAGTCAAACAACATGAGTTTTATCGAGAGACAACTGCAAACCTCCCTAAATCGCATAGACCATTGGTCAAAGATGAATGATTTTAGTTTCAATATAGAGAAGACCTCATGCATCCACTTTTGCCGAAGGCGTGGTTTGCACTTGGATCCTGAAATACACCTAAATGGGGTTAAAATCCCAATGGTCAACGAGGCAAAGTTTTTGGGAGTTATATTTGACCCTAAACTGACGTTTTTACCACACTTATGCAATTTGAAGAGTAGATGTCTAAAATCTCTGAATCTTATAAAGGTATTATGCTGCTCATCCTGGAGAGCAGACAAAAGTTCTATGCTCGGGATTTACAGGGCCCTTGTCCGCTCAGAACTGGATTATGGATGCATTGTTTATGGCTCTGCGCGAGAATCTACTCTTCGGATGCTGGATCCAATCCACCATCACGCATTATGTTTGTGCACTGGTGCATTTCGAACTTATCCTGTCCAAAGTTTGTACGTGGATGCTTATGAGCCTCCACTATCTCTCAGGAGAGAACAGTTGTCTCTTTTTTATTATATAAAACAGAGATCTCATACTGAACCTCCAGTTGATGGTACAGTATCAGATACTCTGCTGAAAAGGTTATTTGAAGCTTGCCAAAGTAGTGTCCCTACATTCGTCATAAGAATGGAGAATGTAAGCAGCACAATTGACCTTAATACAAGCAACATCTCACAGGTTGAGGTTAATAGTATTCCACCTTGGTCAACCCCAGCAATAGATGTTGATTTAAGCTTAAAGCAGTTTCCCAAAGAAACCACACCAGACTGCGTCTATAGACAGCACTTTGCAGAAATTCATCATTGTAACAGGAATTTAATTCCCATTTATACAGATGGATCGAAATCGGATAACTATGTTGGCTTAGCCTTTGTTTGCCAAAATGAAATTGTGGCAGAACAAATAGCACCGAATTCTTCCATCTTTACTGCGGAGTTGCAAGCTATTTATTTAATCTTAAAGTATATAAATAGGAAAGGTTATTGTTGCTGTGTGATTTACACTGACTCAGTTAGTGCACTTCAGGCTTTGATCTCATGTGAACCTAGTTCCCACTCCATAGTGATTAAAACTCATAAACTGTTTTGCCATCTTCTTGCAAGAAATTTCTCTATAAAATTTTGCTGGGTCCCAGACCATGTAGGTATAAGAGGAAATGAAGAAGCTGATGCAGCTGCAAAGTCAGCTAGTCCTTCACAGCATACAATGCGTATTGAAGAAGGTGATTTGAAGCTAGTTGTTAAAAAACGACTAGCAGAGAGATGGCAAAATATGTGGAATGCACAAATCCACAATAAACTACATGAGATCAAACCGATGATAGAATTTGGACACGTAATAAACAGTATGACAGGAGATCTGAAGTTATTCTTAGTCATTTGAGAATTGGGCATACTCGGTTGACTCACCAATACCTTTTGAATGGTGAAGACCAGCCAATATGTGAGTATTGCAACTGCATTCTAAGTGTAAAAAACATACTGTGCAATTGCTGTGCCTTCGAGACAAGGCATAGACAGTATTTCGGAGATGCTTGTCTGACAGGAATTCTTGGCCAAAGGCCAAATGTCAATAATTTACTGGACTTTCTGAAAGTCACTAATATTTATAAACAAATTTGATGATATAGTTATTTATTTATTGATTTATTTACTTTATATATATATAAATTACTTTTATATATTTTGTTGTTTTGTTTATTCATACTGATATATATGTTTGTTCTTGTTATTAATTTTTTAACATATTTATATATGATTTTTTCGTAATTTCACCATGTGGCATGGTGCAGCATAGCCTGTACGGCTTTTGTGCCAAAAAACTTGAGCTAACCAACCAACTGTGGCCATCGGCCATATAATTTATAGTTTTCTATGTAAAATAAGTTAGTCTTAGAAACTCTTTTGTTCTTTATCTTGATTATTTTCTAAATTTTCCCTTCTAATCCGCTTACCCTTGGGGTGGGATTACCATTTCGAAGAAAAGCCCGGTGAACAATAGGAGGAAGACCCAGGGGGTCTTGCAGGAAGGAAAGGGAACTCATTCTTGTACCAGGACGAGAGAAGGCAAGGTGGTAGAAAGGATCGTCCTCGAGCAGCGTGAGAGTGCGTGAAGTGAGTGTGTTACGGAGAGTCAAGAAGGGACACGTGGTGCAAGGAAAAGAAAGGACGCTGACGACCAAAGGAGTCACGACGAAAACAAAGAGTGGTATCTCACCCCAGTATTATACGTACGTTAGGAAAGGAAACCCGGGTATTTCTGTCTTGTTCTATCTTCTCTCCTATCTAATCTTTCTTTCGATAGTTATAAGTAGGTTAAGTTCTAGTTTTAGATCTACACGCGCTTGATTGTCGGGTCACGTATAGCACGTGATATCTTTGTTGTAATAGACGGCAAGCCTGTACGAGTGTTTGTACTCGAGAAGTTGGGATCCATAAAGAACCTGCTTCGATTCTTTCTGGCGATAATAAAAGGGAACCGGATTTTATTTTATTTAATTAGTTTCTTTTATTTTGTGTCGGTCTGTTCGCGGAACCCATCACACATCGCTACAGGACCACCACAATGGCGTCCGCGACAGGATCCCAACTGTAATAAAGGCTCTTTGTTCTTGTCTCGGGTACCCACGTAGTGTTTTATTGTTATTTGGTGTATTGCACTGTAAACAAAATTATAATGGCCACGAGTTGCCAAGCTGAGAGTTCGAATGCCGGGGATGGGGCTTGCTTAAGTACACCATTAGTAGTTACGGGTTTTCTGGGCATGATCCCCATGTTCTCGGGGTCACCGAATGATACTGTAAACGTAAAACAGTTTTTTCAAACTGTCGAAAATATCGCGCACCTAGCTGGTTGGAATGAGGAGGTAAAGGTAGCGGTGTTACAATCTAGACTGAAAGGTGAGCCGCTGACCACCTTTTTTTGCCTTTTGGAGCAATACCCTGGCTCTTACAAGGATATAAAGCGGGACCTAATTAAGTGTTTTAGTAAACGGGAAATAGGCGACAGGGATATCATCGACCAGCTATTGAACATTAGGCAAGGAGGTAGTGAATCCGTAACAGATTTCACAATACGGACAAGGACTTTGTTGGCTAGAGCTGTAAAAGGTAATGAGACACTAGGCAGGTTGCGCGACGATGTAATTTTGGAACGTTTTATCAAGGGTTTGAGGGGGAACCTTAAGAGTAGTGTGTTAAGGAGAGCCCCAAGAACCCTGGAAGAAGCGTTCGAAATTGCCGAGACGGAGGAGTCAATTGAGATTGAATGTCACACTTGTCTCGGGTACCCACGTAGTGTTTTATTGTTATTTGGTGTATTGCACTGCAAACAAAATTATAATGGCCACGAGTTGCCAAGCTGAGAGTTCGAATGCCGGGGATGGGGCTTGCTTCAGTACACCATTAGTAGTTACGGGTTTTCTGGGCATGATCCCCATGTTCTCGGGGTCACCGAATGATACTGTAAACGTAAAACAGTTTTTTCAAACTGTCGAAAATATCGCGCGCCTAGCTGGTTGGAATGAGGAGGTAAAGGTAGCGGTGTTACAATCTAGACTGAAAGGTGAGCCGCTGACCACCTTTTTTTGCCTTTTGGAGCAATACCCTGGCTCTTACAAGGATATAAAGCGGGACCTAATTAAGTGTTTTAGTAAACGGGAAATAGGCGACAGGGATATCATCGACCAGCTATTGAACATTAGGCAAGGAGGTAGTGAATCCGTAACAGATTTCACAATACGGACAAGGACTTTGTTGGCTAGAGCGGTAAAGGGTAATGAGACACTAGGCAGGTTGCGCGACGATGTAATTTTGGAACGTTTTATCAAGGGTTTGAGGGGGAACCTTAAGAGTAGTGTGTTAAGGAGAGCCCCGAGAACCCTGGAAGAAGCGTTCGAAATTGCCGAGACGGAGGAGTCAATTGAGATTGAATGTCACGGCCGATTTGAACGAAAGGGAGTTAGCACGGTGACGGAAGACAGAGCGGGGACTACAGTTAGGGCTTGCGATAGCATGGAACCGCGACGAGACGAGAGTGATAAGAGAATTGAAGAATTGGAAAAGAAAGTCGATACGTTAGTTGATACGGTAAGCAAATTGGTAGACGAAAAAAGGAAAGAGCTTAGAAATACAACTAATAAGCGTTGTTACGCCTGTGATAAGGTAGGGCATTTCGCCCGGGACTGCCCAAACCGTGGAAATCCCCGTTTAAACTGGTAAAGGAGCGTCAAAAGGGTCAGCATAACGCTCCATATATAACCATTAGTCTGGCCAATGAGATAATCAGGTCACGTAGTGGACTCCCCGTCGTCGAAGGAAAAATCGAGAGTAATAAATTTTACTTCCTGGTTGACACAGGAGCGGAGAGATCAATAATAAGTTCTAACACAATAGAAGGTTTGCCACGGGAAGGCATAATAAGTACCACAATAGAAGGCGAAAATGTGGGGATCAGGGGGATAAACGGTGCCGTTACTGAATGCGAGAAGGTCCTAAGGGTTAAAGTAAGTTACAAAGACCAAGAATGTATCGCGGCTGTAGCGTGCATGCAATTGCCCGATCATATTGATTACGACGGCATATTGGGAATGGACGTCGTCAGCAAGATATACAAGGTCATTGAGGGGATGAGGATGGCGATAAAAGGAAGTATCCCTAACTATAACAAAAGTAGAGGGACGAATAATTCCTGCTTTAATGTCACCCCGATAAATATTAAGGGGCTGGATGGTCTAAGCCAGGGGGAGAAAATGCGTGTTTATGAAATATTCAAGAGACACCCGGGATGTTTCGCCGAATCTGTTGAGGAGCTGACAGGTATGATTGGGGTATCACACAAACCAATAATAGACCAAAGTAAGCCAGTCAGCACACGCCAATATCGGATCCCGGAGTGCTATTTAACGAGATTAAAGGCGTTAACAAAGTCTTATTTAAAGGCGGGAATTATTGAGGAGAGTTCGTCCGCGTGGAACTCACCAATTCATATTGTAGATAAAGCTAATGGGGAGATCCGGATGACTTTAGATCTCCGACATATAAATGACCTCACTGAAGCCCAAGAATTTCCAATCTCTCGCGTAGATGAAATCCTGAGCAAATTTCACGGCAGTAAATATTTCTCGGTATTAGATCTGAAGTCCGGCTATTTTCAAATCAACTTGGATGAATCGGTTAGGCACGTGTATGCTTTCTCCACCCCGTGGGGCAAGTATCAGATGTGCCGCCTCCCACAGGGAGCAAAAAATAGTGGGCGGTTCTTCCAAGCTGCGATGTCTAAGGTGTTAGCTCGTTTTGCAGGGATAAACTGTTACATCTTTCAAGATGATGTGGTGTTATTTTCTAAGTCCCTAAATGACCACATAAGCTTATTGGAAGAGGTCATAAGTACTCTCGATAGGAGTAACCTGAAATTGCACCCGTCGAAAAGCCGCTTTATCGTGAACGAGGTTAAATATCTCGGACACATTATAAGCCAAAGCGGGATACTCCCAGATGAGGATAATGTTAAAGCAATACTTGATGTAAGATGCCCCAATAACGTGAAAAGCGTTAGGAGTTTCCTAGGTATGGTCGGTTTCTTTAGGGACTTTATACCAAGGTTCTCCGATTTGGCTTTACCTTTAACTAATTTGACTAGAAAGAATAGTAAATTTGTATGGGATGAGAGTTGCCAGAGGAGTTTTGACGAATTCAAAACGATATTAACGAATCCGCCTCTCCTAAAGCACCCCAACTTTAAATCCCCATTCCACATGTACACTGATGCATCGGATAAATGCGTTGGAGCTGTACTGGGGCAAGTGGAAGGCAGCGATTTCTACCCGGTAGGATACTTTAGCTGAAAGTTCAGTACCACGGAAGAACAGTACTCTACAATCGAGAAGGAGTGTCTGGCAATGATCCTGTCCCTACGACATTTCAAACCCGTAGTTTTAGGATACCCGATTGAAATACACACTGATCATAAACCACTCATGTTTATGAGTGATATGAAAAATCATAATAGAAGACTAATGAGATGGTCAATGGAACTGGCGAATTATGATGTGAAAATAAATCACATAAAAGGAAAGCATAACGGGATAGCCGATGCTTTATCGCGGCCAAGTTCAGGAGCGAGAGAAAGGAGGAACGAAGCGTATATCAACATCGTCGAAAATCAAGAGATTTGGCGTAAAGTAGTCGAGTCTCAAGGGAGGGATAAATTTTTAAGAAAATTACGGGAAGCCCACGGACATATAAGGGAAGGAAAATCGGGAGCAAGAGGGAGGGTTAGACCTGAGTTCCAGTTGGAGGGTGATGTGGTTGTACACGTAAAGCCCGGAAAAATGGGGCTCAGGAGGTGGACTCGCATATGTGTAGGAAAAGATATGACCGACCAGCTGATATGGTTATTCCATAGTTCACCGCTATCGGGACACCTAGGTGTTAAGAAGACGTGTGACCTAATCGACAGGTATTACTACATCAAAGACCTGAAGAGCCATGTTAAGCGTATAATAAAAGGATGCAGGACTTGTCAAAGGTACAATCTAAAAGGGGGTCGTGCGCCGTTTCAGGAAACGGAAACCGCCGAGTTTCCTTTCCAGAAAATAGCTACGGACATAATTGGTCCCCTCCAAACATCTCACGGAGGACATAAGTATATCCTCACGATCGTTGACATATATACACGCTATGGGGAAGCGATGCCTATCCCCAACCAATCAGCCCCAGTTGTTGCTGAGGCGATNTGTGGCCATCGGCCATATAATTTATAGTTTTCTATGTAATATAAGTTAGTCTTAGAAACTCTTTTGTTCTTTATCTTGATTATTTTCTAAATTTTCCCTTCTAATCCGCTTACCCTTGGGGTGGGATTACCATTTCGAAGAAAAGCCCGGTGAACAATAGGAGGAAGACCCAGGGGGTCTTGCAGGAAGGAAAGGGAACTCATTCTTGTACTAAGACGAGAGAAGGCAAGGTGGTATAAAGGATCGTCCTCGAACAGTGTGAGAGTGCGTGAAGTGAGTGTGCTACGGAGAGTCAAGAAGGGACACGTGGTGCAAGAAAAAGAAAGGACGCTGACGACCAAAGGAGTCACGACGAAAACAAAGAGTGGTATCTCACCCCAGTATTATACGTACGTTAGGAAAGGAAACCCGGGTATTTCTGTCTTGTTCTATCTTCTCTCCTATCTAATCTTCATTTCGATAGTTATAAGTAGGTTAAGTTCTAGTTTTAGATCTACACGCGCTTGATTGTCGGGTCACGTATAGCACGTGATATCTTTGTTGTAATAGACGGTAAGCCTGTACGAGTGTTTGTACTCGAGAAGTTGGGATCCATAAAGAACCTGCTTCGATTCTTTCTGGCGATAATAAAAGGGAACCGGATTTTATTTTATTTAATTAGTTTCTTTTATTTTGTGTCGGTCTGTTCGCGGAACCCATCACACATCGCTACAGGACCACCACACAACCAACCGGGGATTGGGATAAGTGTAAGCATTAGTGCTTGACTGATCCCAATCCCTGGACATCAATGCTTGCACTGGTGATGGATGGTAGAAGTGAATACTATGCTAATATGAAATTTCTCATATATGGGATGATGACAAGCCACATACTAATCTGACTTTCTTCATTGCCAACCCATGTAGTATAACGTATGCTAGAGCATAATAGACTGCACATGCATACTCATGTTGTTAGGTCAGCCCTTTGAAGACAAGTTGCAAAACTACCAGTCACTCTTAACTGTTCAACAGCCTGAAAAATGATCCATACAGTTGGATGTGGGGGCAGTAGGAAATCATAAGTAAGGAAGCTGTATAGCAATATACAGCTTCCTTAGTGTTTCATCTGCATTCACTGTATGTCAGTTCTGTCTCACAATACTCTTCATTTATGTAGATTGTCATGATCTGTTATTGAAATCTACTCTTTAAAGGACAGTTTGATGATTGATAATTGTTTGCATATTGCCACATCTGAGTTTTTTTCTGTAGGAGTGATGTCCTGTAACATCCATCAGTCATAGCACTGCACAAGAGAGACGATGCTATCATTTGCATATGAACAGTATGATGTGTAATGTTTACAGCCTTCTATTTGCACCTTTCATTTCTTTTAAATGTCATTTCCTGTTAATTTAGTAATATTCTTATTTTTTTCTATATCTCCCCATAGTTTCCAAGATAGGAGTGCTAACTTCCAAATTTTACTGATAGGAATGTTGCCATTGGTTTCATCTTATATATAGTACATGCCACTTTACTATGCCAACACCTCACTTCCACAGCTCTAGCTATCTTCATTCCAAAATTATTAGTGATTGTAGGACTTTATTGTAAACAATAAAATATCAAATAAGACTGAAAAACAATTGAATCTACCTATCTCAAACATGTTTTTCTCAAAACTTCTTTACCTTGAAATTTATATTTTTTCCTGCATTTTCAGCTTAAATTCAATAAATTTTCTATGTTTATCTCAAATAATTTTTCTCCCAAAATCTCTAAATTTCAAATTATGGCCTGAAGTGTCAATTACCAATTCAAATCTCAGTGACTGCATTTTCATAGCATAAATTGTATATAGAATCTGCTTAACCTGATGCAAGCCCCTGAATGTGATGAAAAATATTTGTTTTTTAAATAGTGAATGCTGGAAATTGAGAGAGAGCTTTAAATTTTCATGTTCATAAATTGTAATTGAGAAACATCTCATGCAATACAGTACCCAGTTGAAATTAACACTACATCTTGTTGGTTGAAGAAAGTCAGGCATCATAAACTATTGACAAACTATTTCTTTTAAGGAATGTCAGAAATGTTTTATTTATACGTAATACTGTACTTGTTGTTATATTAATAAAATACCATACATCCAATCAAACCTATTACAGGTAATCCTTGTTAATTTGAACTCTGGTAGTTTGAAATCCTGTTAGTTCATAACCATAATTTTTACCAGCCAGGGGATATAGAGATTTACATGTTAAGGATTTCCAATAGTTTGAAATATGATTACTTTGAAATTTGAAGTGAAAATTCTATTTAAGCTGTGATATGCATATATTTACTTGTTTGTTTGATCGAAGTGCCTCCTTGCTGTAAGAGAACAATAGACCAAAAAAAACTCTGATCTGGTCAATATGGCTTTGCTTTCATAGTAACAGATTTTCAGATATCACCTTACATATGGACTACCCTTTTTTCTCTTATCTCATAAAATATGGCTGGATTTTGGGATTGCAAGATTGTGTACCAGTAGCAGATGGAGATATTTGTAGGGCTTCAGGCTACTACATTTGGATGAGTTACTATTTTTTTGGGCTACTTTAAAAATAATTTGAGCTACATTTTGAGGAATTTTGCTTTACTTTTTATAAAACCTATCTGTCAACCTGAGAAGTTCTCACTACACCCGTGCTGCTTTCTTAGTTTATTTATATTTTTATTATTTACTATTAATTAATGAAATAGCATTCTGTATAAGTAGCCATATTCTGTTTCCTTAATAAATTATGTTCAATCACATGGTATTTGGCATATTGTACAAAAATATGTAAATCTCAGATAATTTGAAACTCAGTAATTCAAACTCACCATTATTTTATCCCTTGAATTTTGAACTAATAAGGATTTCCTGTACTGTTTATGGTGTATAAACCTGTATATCTAAACCTACCTATTTCAGATTTTTTTCTCATTTCCATGAGATTTGAGATACAATTCAATTATATTATGAAAATTTTATTTTCACATCAATGTTTTTTCTTGGTCATTACAAATTTTATCATTTATGTTTTTGTCTTTTTAGCTAACTCCACCATCTCCAAAAAATACAGAAATCCCAATTTTATTTCCAAGTACAGAAGGATTCCAGAGGCAAGATTCTGTACCTCATCTAAATGTAGATTATTCAGAGATTAGCCATAATCACAGTAATTTATTTCATGCTTGCAATAATTTAACAAGTGAAGGTGCCAATAATGTCGAAATTACTGTCTCACCTCCACCAAGCTATAAGGAATGTCTGAATCCTAAACCCATGCTTGATTTTCATTTAAATATTCCATCTATTGCTATTTCAGTCATTGATCCTAGTGACAAAGTTGATGTGCAGAATCAAACAGAAACAATCTTTGAAAACAATCAAAAACTGTCTTAAAAGTACTTGGTGCAAATTTTGATCTTGTTGAACCAGCAATACATACATCAATTTTTGTAAGTATGTAAAAAGTATATAACTAAATTTATATTGTGAACTAATATAAATTCAGTTATATGCTTTAATTTCTTTAATATTAATTAGTGTTTGTTTTATTATAAATCATTATACACATATAAAATGTTTTTAATCAAACCAGCATTGATCAAGGCAATATGCAAAGTCAAAATTTGAACTTTCCCAACGGTAATTCGAACAACGCACGTTCTATAATCTTCAGATATTCGATCGTGCATGTCCATTAGCTCTTTATAATGCCGCCGCTCTCCATGCCGATGCTATTCTACTTGACTCTCGAAAATTTATATTTAGCCCCTTTTCTCTGTATTTATAAATGTGCCATGCCTCTGCATACTTTAGATGTCGTATATTAGCAATCTTTTGTATAATATCTGCCTTGCTCCATTTGATTTCAATCCTTGTTGGATCTGCAATCGCATAATTAGCCAAAGCCGTGACTGGTTGTTTAAA
This sequence comes from Centruroides sculpturatus, assembly GCF_000671375.1. NCBI lineage: Eukaryota > Metazoa > Arthropoda > Arachnida > Scorpiones > Buthidae > Centruroides > Centruroides sculpturatus. The sequence continues at coordinate 43,476 of NW_019384729.1, forward strand.
TCTTATATTCTTTTCGTGCTCCTTCAATCTTTCATTTAATGATCTCTTTGTGGCTCCTATATAATATAGCTCCTTATTCAGCCTCTTATCATGCAATGATATTCTGTACATACCTGGGACCAGCCTCCTGTCTATGGGTGTTTTGTCATTTCTTAGCATTTGGAATATTGTCGTGTTTCTCTTATATGCTATTTTCTTGTTGCTTTCTATTCCTATTTTTCTGTATATGTTACTTAACAGTGCCCTGTATTCCATTATGGTGAACTCCTTTTTCTCTCTCTTATCTTTATTCTTATTGCCTCCTTTTTCTGCTCGTATTAAGGCTTTTGCTTTATTTTGCCTAAGTCCTAAATCTCTTGCTAGCTTTGCGATGTATTCAAGCTCTTTACATGTGTCATGAACCTTGCTACAATGAGTGTATGCTCTTTTAATCAGTGCTCTAAACGCTGCTAGCTTGTAGCTTGTAGCTTATTGGATCATGAGAGGACCATGGTATCAAATCCGGAATGTGTGTTGGCTTTCTATATACTTTCGTAGCGATTTGCCCTTCTTCATCTATTTCGACCTCTATATCTAAGAAATGTATCCTTTTATGATTTTGCTGCTCTAGTTCTAATTCCAGGTCATAAGTATTGCTGTTTATATCTCTAATAAATTGGTGTATGTCTGGTTTATCATTCCAAATAATAAATACAGTAGAACCTCGATTATCCGGACTAATTGGGGATGAAGGTAGTCCGGATAAGGAAAAATCCGGATAATCGAAACAAATATTTTAATTTGTCTTTTAATGATAATACAACACGTTTTCTTTTCGATGACATATCGGTAATATTAAAAATAAATACTGTATTTAAATCGTGATCAAATTTTCAAGAAACAAACGTTCGTATTGAATTTGGACTACTACTGACCAGTGCTAACAGATTACCTATTGTTTAAAAGGTGGCGCAAGAAGACGGATTTTATAAAATAAAAAGCAGTTGAAACTGCATTTTAGGAGGTGGCCCAAGTTGCCCATACGCCGCCCTTGGTCATAGAAATGATGTAATTTGGATATAAATTATTTATAAATACGTATGTCAAATTATATTTTTATTACGACGCAAAATATATTTAAGAGTTTACGACCACTGTGCAGGGTGAGATGAAACGAAAAAAAGTTATGCATTCCATCACGTTCATAAACAGTATCGTAATTCGTCGAGTGCAAATTAGCAACTTCATATAATTTTTGTTTATTTTGAACAATCCGGATAATCGAAAATCCGGATAATAGAGGTCCGGATAATCGAGGTTCTACTGTATGTCATCGACGTACCTTGCATACATTATCATATTAACTTCATATTTCTGCAATACGTTATTTTCCAGAGATCTTATTACCATCTCGCACAATAAGCCTGAGACCGGGCTACCCATTGGTACTCCTCTAAGCTGCGAGTATGCAGTACCACCAAAAGCGAAAAGTGACGAGAATGTACTCTTTAAGGCTATGTACCCTTCAATTGAGCTTGAACCATGCTTTTGTCACCTAAGAGATTTTTTATTGGGCAATATTGATAATGCAGCGAAGTTAAGAAAACAAATTCTAGAACTGGTGCATTTGGCTACATTCTCGTCACTTTTTGAGTTTATTAATTAGACTATATACTATATATAGATACTCATTATCATCATTTTATTTAATGTTACAAGACACATTTTGAAAATATGTTTCTCAAGCATTTTGCTAAACAGAATATAAATTTTGCTTAATATATTAAGTTATACCATTTTGTAGATCTATCATCATTTGTTGAAGTGTTATCAAAACCAAAAATATAATTGTAAGTAGAAGATTAAATACAGATATTGGGGAATATTTACTGATGGGAAGTATAATCAGTATATCAGTTGATGCATTTTGAAATTTAAAATCCCAACCTAAATTATGTTAGTTACTTATTTCTCTAGATCATTTATATAAATTTCATTTGTTTTGAATGATTTCTAATGACAAGAAAGGTAATTTTTAAGAAGTTTTTAGAAATATATCTAAATTAATTAATTTAGATATATTTCTAATTAAAGTATTTTTATTTTTTTAACAAAGAACATTTTCAAAATAAAATATCAAATACGTTTTAATGATACACTTCAACTAATAAGCAGAAAATAATTGATAATAATAAAAGAAAAACTGGGTAATTTTAACCAAATGTTTAACAAATGTTTTCTTTTAACATTAAATAGTTCTGTTATAAATAAGTTGTAAAATTCTGTTCTGTTCTCATCTAGTCTTAATAAATCTTGAAAATCTTACTAAACTTTTAGATTAAGTCTATTCTATATACTGTATTATTTTATCAGATATCTATTTTCAATATAGTAGATCCTAACTATTCCAATTCAGTTCTATGACCATGGTCATAAAAATAGAGATTGGTAATATTGAAGCTATTGTTAAGCAAGATTTTATTTCTCATAAATTGTTATAAATTGAAATTTTGTTTCTGAAAATATGTTTTGAACTTTAACTTAACACCATAATGCCCAACCAAAAACTGTGGTACTTAAATATAGAATTTCATGTAGTTATAATAGAAAACAGTGGCATGCAGTGACATTTCTTGATAGGGAAACTGTTCTGACCCTGAATAGAATCTTTGGAAGTATTATATGATATTTTGGTGTGTAGCATCCATGAGTTAAACTGCTTGAGGTTGGTGCTCTGTAAAGTACACGTGCAAATGCGTATAATCTGGCTCTTTACATGATTTAAATATTTATTCCATGGAAGCTGTCCCATATTCGACAATACAGCACTTCCATTGGGAATATGCATATACAAATTTATATTCAAATATACAATAGCAAGGTTATCATTTTTTTTCACATGTAGTATAGAAATTTGTAATAAGAAGCATAAGTTAATAAATGCACACTCTCCTTGCTGGGGGGGAGAGTGTATTGATCGACGTGGAAGATGCTGGGAAGAATTCTTCGCCCAGAATGGGCTTCAAATTATTAATGACCCCTCTTCTCCTCCAACTTTTGTGTCAAGTCAGGGCGAGAGCTGGTTGGATGTCACAGCATGTTCCTTGGAATGTTTTAGGTATTTCAATGGTTGGAAGATCATGGAGGAGTCGATCGATGATCATGCGATGATATCATTTAATATATCTAGCATTACCCTAAATAATATAAATTGCCCACGTCCTAAATTTAATCTAAGAAAAGCCGATTGGACTGGACTTCAAACCTACTTACTAACATATCTTCCTATCTGTAACAGAGAAAGCATCTATACAGTAGAACACTCGCTTGAAAGTATGATAGATATCATATCAACCGCTTGTAATAAATACATTCCCAGAACAGCTAATAATAAAAACAATACAGTACCATGGTGGAACGACGAGCTGCGAGATCTTAGACATAAAAATATAAGAATGAGGAAAAACTTTCAGAAATGTCACACTGAACCTCAACGCTCTATTTATAAACAAAATTATCTAGAACACCTTAGAAGTTACAAGAAAGCGATTAAACAAGCTAAACTGAACTCATGGAACGAGTTCTGCAAAAATGCTGGGCAAAATCCATGGGGATTTATTACGAAATACTGCACTAATAAACTAAGAAAGAAACAAATCCTACATTCCACCAGCATTGGACAAACTTTTCAGGAGGCTGCAAATCTGAAAATGGATATATTTTGCCTCCCTGACAATACAGATACGGAAAATGATCAACATAAAAAAATTCGTGAAAACATAAAAAAGGATATTGATACTTGTGACATCCCTGAATTTAATGTTGAGGAAATAAACCGTGTAGTTGTAAATATGAATAATAAAAAAGCAGCTGGGTATGATAACATCTCACCATTGCTGGCTAAGAATCTGTGGGCAATAATTCCCAATCAATTAACTGATCTTTATAATACATGCCTGAGGTACGGAATATTTCCAAAACCATGGAAACATGCAAGAATTGTCCCTATACCAAAACCTGGCAATCAAGACGAATGCAGGCCGATCTCTTTGTTGCCTGTTTTGGGAAAGATCCTCGAGCGATTGATAACTAACAGATTGACTTGGCATCTTGAGACACAACAACAACTACTCAATAATCAATTTGGATTTCGGCCCCAAAAATCAGCACCAGCAGCAATTGAGGAAGTAATACAACACATCAATGTTTTATTGGAAGATCATAGATTCGTTTTAGCTATAAGCCTAGA
>NW_019384729.1:55783-78774 GCF_000671375.1 Centruroides sculpturatus
ATGCTTATTCTTGCTCATTATTTAGTTATAATTGGTTAAAGTGGACATGCCCTATAACTTATTGCGACTACTGCATCTGTATACACAGATCTTCATATTGTTTGATAATCTTCAGTAACAAATATGTAGCAATGTTCTTCTGAACTTTGCTAGTCTATTATGATAACAAACAATTTATAATTTCAACTGTAAATCTCTACAGATGCATATCTACACTATCGAGGTATGACCCTCTGTGTCTCACACATCTCCTCTGTCTTAAAATAGATGAAGCTATACTAGGAGAGCTTGGTCCTGTTTTCAATTCTGATCTAATCAATAATTGTCATCACATATGACGATTTGAAAAGACTATTGTAGAATGCATTAGGAATCAACGAATGCGTTTTGGCTATTAAGTGCTGACAGATATTTCATATAATTGAACTCACATCTGGACAGTACGGATTACTAATGTAAGCACTGCACGAACTTGCAGTGCAGTGTTTCAGTTTTATATGAATTATCACATTCTTATTCGAAATCTGAAGCGTGGGATACATAAACTCTATGTGTTATGCTCAGTTCTACTTTAAATGACCACATCCACGTTGGATATTTAAGAGGCAGGTTTTGGTGTACAGTACTGAAATTCATGGTGCGTCTACACACATGTTAGATAAATGAAACTATTGGCGCTTTACCTTATAAGGATCATAGGAGTACTAAATCATGGATTATAGCATCCTAAACAAATGAGGAATAAACTGAAGAATTTCTCAACAGTTTATCATAAAGATTGTGCTTCCTGAAACTACGTATTTTGCTCCTAACAATCCTGGTAGCACGGAAAGCTTAATACTCTGGTACTTCAAAAGTATTAGTATAATAAGTTATGTAAAACTAAATGTAACCTTATGTAAATTTAGCGATGTTTTATTGTATTTTCATGTGATATTCCAGATGTATTATAATATTGTATTTTCATGTGATGTATTTATAGTATTAATTTTATTTAATATTTTGTAAAACATCGAGGTATCAAATATTTATTGTAAACGCGACCATTTACTGCGTACGTATTTAACAAACTTGTCTCTACTTTGTAAACGTGGTAAGTTATGTTATTATTATTATTTTTTGTTTTGTTTATATTATTCTATTTATTATTTATTTATTATACGCGTGTGCAACCACATATATATATATATATTGTACACGCGATTTAATTATTACTTCTGTGTTATCTACTGTAAATCTTCAATGTTATCATTATTGTAACCTTGATTTACCCGGTAATGCTCTGTGGCACCGGGGATGTGTCTACGGACATATTACTATTAAATATATCTGTACTGTATCTGTATCTGTATATTTTATACCATAGACACCAGAATCAACGCCATTATATATACCGACTCAAAATATATCATCATAGCCTTAAATGATTACCACGATAAGTCTCCTTCCATTACGCAAGCCAAACATACGGTCCTCCACAAAACCACACTTATGAATTATGCACTAAGCTCGTATTGGTCCCCGTTCAGAGGTATAGCAATCAACGAAAAAGTCGACTCCCTAGTTAAAAAGTAACCCACACACCTAATTTATTACCCCGGAAGATCTTAACAGTGTCACAAAGACGGGCAACGAAACTGTCGAAGACAATTAGACTACCCAAAAAACGTTAATTTCCCGACTCAAAGATTTGTTTCGGATTAGCATACCAAATATCACCGATCAATGTATATCAATGTTTTTATCAACTTTACTAGAACTAAATTATTAATTAACAACAAAACACTTCCATATAAACGGAAAATATATTAATTTTTGCTCTCAAAGATGCACTAGGTCTTATTTTTCCATGAAGAAGAATTCACATTTATTGTTGAACAAAAAAAATTTCCAAGTCTAACTTAAACGAGAGTGATGTATATCCTATCGTGTCGACGTCGATAAAGTTTATTGAACGCCTCAACCGGTAAAACTAAGGCGCTAGATAACCCAGGTATGCTCATCCGCCATGTTGGTCCTTAGAAAGCAGACGACTCTCGTAGAAGTTGAATAGAAGAGACACGAAAATAATCATAAATTCAACTGTATCTTAAGATTTTGCAAGGTCGAAATGATAAACTTTGCCAAAATTTAGTTCACCTAGTTATAAAATACAGCTAAATTTAAAAATCTTGGAATATGACGTCAAAAGGACCAATATGGCTGCACACGTGACGGAAGCGTATGAGCATACCTGGGTAATCTAGCGCCTTAGGTAAAACCGATCTGGCATCCGGTACGACTACTCCTATACAGCACCCCTAATGGATGGGAGACAAGTCCCCCAGCCCAAGTGCCAAGCAAGTAGCGACCATTCACAAAAATAGCCCACATCGGCCGATCCAAAGACCGGGCTAGGCCATTGATTGCCTTACAATCACGCCTCAGCAGTGAACTTACGAAGTTCCCGTGCTGGAGTGGACTTCCCATTCTCGCTTCAACTTAACCTTTTCATAGCGTCGACATCGGACTCGATGACAATTAGTGCTTACTGAACCGTAGTACTACGCAAATGTGATGGGGCGTGATTCCCGGCCGACCAATTAGCGCTCACCAGCCGTAACGTTATGCAAATCTGTGATTCCCAAGCCATAGTCTTATGCAAATCATGCCGCGTGGCGTGATTGTCTGCTGACCAATCATTGGCTGTACTTTCAAAAACCCAACGGCCATTTTCAACCATCTGTCGATGACCGTTACGACTAAAAAAAACTTTGCTAGGTCTTACTTTCAGGGGGAGGTCTTATATTTCGCATTTCAGCAAAACCTATCTTATTTTCGGGGAAACACGGTACACGCAAAATCAAAATTAAGAAGTGCAGATATTGCCTTGTCAAGTCGACACGACAAGTCACCATTAATTTCCCAGATTTGGTAACACGCAACAAAATCCTTCAAACACAAACAATAATATCTCCAAAATCACTGAATGTTTAAAGTTAACTCCGCTGGATACTTGCCAAAAAGTCCTTATCTCATACTTCACAGAATATAAAAAAATCTATAATTACTAGAAATCGCAATCAAACATAACACTTACAGGTGCATACTCCAACAAAAAAAGCAGATGATGAATAGATATGCAAACAATAATGAAAATAATTTTCACTTGTTTATTAGAGAAGAAAGTGTCGACATGGCTTCCGCCATAGGATATAACAATTTAGTCGTGCAACAAAGTCCGCAACTGCATCGTGCAGCATGCACGGATGGATGATTCACTATTCACAAAGGTGAGGTGTACGAAATTGTCTTTGTCGAATGGTTAATATGGAGAGTGCAGCTCATATAGGCTATGTACTCCGAGAGAACGAGAATATGGACGCATGCGTCCGATTGGCCGGCCTATAGATGGAAAGACCATACGTGCGCTGGAAAATAATGCCTTCCGGGAGGTCTTTTAAGGGAAACTGGCCCCTATTTAGGCGTTACAGACGTGGAGAAAACCGGAAACTCCACGTTGCCAGCCTGTCCGAGTGAGGCGCGAACCCATGACCGAACTGTCAGTGTTCCGGGACGAAGACCGCTTGGCCTTTGGTGGGCCGGCGTACAAAATTCTCGGACACGCAACATTTGATATCAGTCAAATTTACATACTCCCAGCATTTCATTGGTAATAGCTCCACCTATCGGTGATTTTTGGAATTAATTTTCTCTGTCAACAAAATCCCCTTGCTGACAATACTTGCCTTGCAAACTGCACTTCATTCCGATAATTTTCTCATCTTTTATGAATTTTCACGGACTTTTTCCCACCCTGTATGAGTTTTCCCATTACCGTTATTAACTGGAGAATAATTCAAAAATTTTGTAATATTTTGCTACATTTTATAATTGTTATTTATAACTGATCTATGTGTGTATTTTATTGTGTTTTTATTTTTGTTCAGAAATAGTTGCTAAAAGTTTTTCTCTATTCGCTGTTTCAAAGTAAAAATATTTGGGAGTCTGGCTTCCTTTAAACTACATGATTTTAGGAGTAGGTCACGTGCATGGCCAAGTGAGAGTCACCAGGACAGTGAAGGAGTCAAAATTTGAAAAAATATATATATATATAATGGGCTACGTGGTTTGTGTACGTTCCGGAATAAGGTGTAGGTCTCTTCGAAATGCAGACTTGACAACGTATGACTTTCGGGGTTTTGTATAAGAAATTTTCTCAACTCCATCTTAGAAAAGACCATTCGTTAATTACGTATACAGTTTTTGAGACACTTCTGACCAACTCCTGTTCTGTATATCATTTTATATACTGTACACAACAGGAAGGGATCTTAGCAAACTCCTTTACTGTAATATAAACTGTACAACAGTTCCTAAACCTTTTAAAAAGTTTTGGAAATATTTTCTGCTAATTTATTTACATGACTAGTAAGTAGATTTATAAGAACAAATTAATATATTACCTACACTAAAATAATTTACGTAGATAATGCCCGACCCCCTTCCCATCGTGAATGATGACAAACTTTTTACAATCTCCCTTAAACTTACGTAATTAAATGGATGGCCGTTAATAGTCAACGACAGAAACAGATGTCAGACACTGTTTTAATGATTTTTAATTTCAACATAAAAGAAAACTGGAAAAAAATAAAATGTATGGGAAGAGTAGAGAAACATATAGATAATTTCTAACGTGCGTACGGTTTTAACACTATAATATAGAATATAAACCAGTAATATATGAACATGGCTTACTATATATACAGTTTTCCATTATTATTTATAAATTCATTTATAAATATTCATAAACATTAACATAGGTCAAATTGCAAAAATTATCTATATTACCTTCAATGTAAACATCTGTTTATCATTCAATTCCTGTTTCGGAAAAATACAAGTTGTAACACAAATTTATGTAACTAAATGTTATTTAGAAATAAACGTTGAATACAAATAAAAAATTTTCAAGTTATACCGTAAATTTTTTTAAAAATAATCCATAGTTTGAATCAAAAATGCGGATAAATTGATTCATTTCCATATAGTAATAGGATAATGATGTTTATCGACTTAAGTTGTCAAGCAATTTTAATTGGATTTCGATCAAACGGTTCGAGTCGAACCGAAGTAAAAATAGAATTAAACTCTTTCTTAAGCCCAAATTTATAGCAATAAAAGAGAAATATGATAATTATTCCATAGATCGAAATCTCTCAGATGTTTCAGAATTTTTATAACCGAAAATGACATTTATATTCTTCGTATCCAAATAAGGCTAGAGGCTCGAAATAACCTGAATATAACGTTAAAAACTTTATCATAAAAATCTACATATAAAACGTATTCATTCATACTTTTATCTATAAAATTAATTGTTTCGGTTCTCGGAATAATTACAAAGCATCCTACTGACGTATCAGGTTATTTAGCTATCGCTAACATAATGAAACATAAATTATAATTTATATTTTACATATGCAAAACTTGTTTTCAATATTCAATTACTTAATTTAGACACGATGTTTTACATGTACTTAGCAGAATAATGATAACTGTCATGCATTTTAATTCCATTTTATTGGATCGCACGTGGTTAAGGCCTCAGTCTACCGCTCTGAAGAACTCGGGGATTGAATCTTGGCAGTCGAAATCTCTGGGAATTTCTCGAGTAGTGGTCTCCCTCACCACTCGGTCGCCATATTGTTGCCTAGCCGAACGCACAACGGACATGGAAAAAGTTCTTTTAATGCCAACCGGGAAGTAAGAGTCTAAACTAAAAAAAAAAAAAAAAGCTATTTTATTTTAATTAAAATATAAATCACGCTTTTTAAGTTATACTTTCATTTATATCATAGAAGCATTATTGTATTCTATTTGCAGAAGCATCAATTAGATATCTTAATACAGTAATCTAATTATATTATGATACATTTAATTAATTAATTTTAATCAATTAATAATCATGAAGTATTTAAGAACAACTTATTACAAATTTAATAAGATAAATATTTAAATATTATTTTAAAAGTTTTAACACCTTGCTAAGAACTAAACAAAAGAATAGTCTATCAGTCATATATTAACCATATAAGTAACTCAATGTTTTTTCTTTGCCTTTTTTTGCTATTTGTAAAATAAAACTCGCCATTAAAGTTTTCTTAACGGAGAATCTTAAGTTAAGCAAACATCTAAACGTTTCAGTGATTTTAGAATGGGATAAAGTGTCTAGAGGAAATGCAAGATCTTTCAAGAACTTGTTCATGATCCAAATTTTGTGAAAGATCATACAAATTCTCATAATTGTGAATGTAGAATCATCCAAATTAGCTTAACTGTGATATAATTTCTGATGATTTAAGCTTTTTAAAGTAATAATTACATTATTATATTTACTAGATTTGTATCAGCTTCTGTCTTTAATAAACGAAAACGGTAATATTTTATAATGTTTAAAAACCAAATAAAGTAAAGTTTCTTTTATCTGTCACTCGATTATCCGTCAGTTTCTGTTAACAGTCATGCCAATGAGACCATCAGGTGACCATGCAATAAATGTATCAGCCACCCTAGAAAGAATCCGAGCAGGGTAAAAATAACTAAGTAATTTTTCGAGATAGTGGTCCGTCTCGAACATGTTGGTCCCCATTCCTCACATCTGGCTGCCCAATTGCGGGACTGGCCAAATCCACAACAGGCTTGATAAAAAAAAAAGGTCCTCTTAAACAAATTACCCACAGAGCGAATAAAGTTAGAAAAGTCATGACAATGAAGTGCATCGCACTATCATCATCATCCTTATTAGGCTACAATTTTCAAATTGCAAACCAATACATTCCGATTGACCTTCGTTAATCTCGAGAACGGAGTTAGATAGATGAAAATCGAGACCAAATGTGGAAAGCTTAATGGCCGGATGCCCCGATTCCGAACTGAAATTGCCTTCGGTTCTCGATGTAACTTCCTACTCTTCTTTCCGAACTTGCCGTATGACGTCTTTAAATCTCTAGATGTGTGATGCACGGACTCCCATTGTACGGAAGCTCGATATTTTGCTGTTTTTCCTGCTGAAGTGTGATTTGTGATTCGATTTCAAGCCTAATGTCTAAACAAGCGAACTAGGATTTTATCGCCACTTTAATAAAAATATCTCCAATTATCTCTTCCTAATTATCTAGTTATGCTACTGCAAGGTCAATAATAAGCACCAGCAAAGTATTTAAAGTATTTACTTGGGGCACACATTTTTAAGGACGGCATTTCACAAAAAAAAGTAATTATAATTAAATTTTTTTAAATATAGCTTTTAAATTATCGTGTTTTCTTTTCAAAATAAATAAATTATAAATTGTATTTTTCTATTAATCTTTAAAAAAATCCAGCAACGAGTTGCTTAATTTTCCCGGCAACATTTAAAAACTGGATTTGTGGCGCCATCTGTTATAACATTTTATTATTAAAAACTTTTTATATTATTTTAACTATCATGAAATGGCAAAAAGCTTAATTTTAAAGTTAGGGATAGATTTTATTTTAAAAAAAATTGTAAATACTAATAACGAGTAAAGCCGTCATTAATTCAGTCTGACCTTACTCGAGATATAACACGACCCCCCTTTATCTCCCCATCCTTCGATCTTTAACAACCAAAATTTAATAACATCATTCCCCTAATACACAAACCTCCTTGCAAAATTTCAGAAAATTTCGACAAAAAGCACAAGAGTTATTAAGCTTCAAACAGGATGAACAAAATCGTGCTCCATACGCATTAACATTTATACATACAGAAAAACCCCGAAATTATTTTGCATTTCTCGACGTTTTAAGGTCTCCTGAATCCTGAAAAATGTAAAAATATGGGAAGGTCATTTTTTGGCCGATCGCCATACTTTCTCTCTGTTTTGTATAACAGAACCGGGAAAGTAATACAAGCGTATCAAATAAATTTCTAGGAGCGGCATAAATGGTCTTTGCTACTGTTGAGGCCCCTTATTTGTGACTGATACAACCTACTTTTACCTGTTTTAGACCAGAGTTGCTATCTTTGACATAAGACTCGGGTTTAACACATTTTTTTTTTTTTTACCAGATTTAGTAGTTCCTACGCTTAATAAAATCCTCTGTGATGAGCATTTTCGCAAAAGTTTGTGGACTTTTTATACATGAATTTTATATTTTAATTAATGAAACTTTGTGATAAAAAATAAACAGAAAAATTATATCACTTCATTATAAATTACAATTTTTCAACTAATTATGATTATTATTATTATTATTTTATTTATTCAAAGTTTTAAGGAATTTTAATATTATTTTAAAAATTTATAAATTAGTCATTTATACTTACTAACCATAAAATAACGTCTATCAAGCAAGTAATCCTTGTATATACGTTAATAGAATAAGTCAAAACGAGTTTCGCGTGTCCTTGGCTTCTCTATATAAATTATTAAAATAAAGCTAATATTTATTTATTCTTTTAACTTTTATCTTTATTAAGTTTATTTTATATATTCAATATTTTATTATTTTATAATGAATTTTTTCAATGAAAGAGAAATTCATAATAGAAAATATAGGCCTATATCTAAAATTAAATGTTATTTATCTTAATTTTAATACAAAATCTAGATTTATCAATAATTTTTAAATAATTTAATTGTGTAATTATTAAATATTATATAAAATCAAATTCATATTCCATCTAAATAGAATTAAACAAAGAATGTGGCAGTAAACTCACTTGGCTCGGGGTGGGATCCGAGCGAAGCCACACTTTCTTGAAAGAAGCTTCAAAATTTAAAATTCTATAAGTAAAATCAGTTAAATCACAATACTAAAATGATATAAATTAAAATTTCCTTTAATGAAACTTTTTATTTTAAAAAATCCATTTTATTAACTTATTTTTATACTTTTATGGCTTCTGGAGAGAGTGAGGCTCTACTTTTAATTAGGCTGAAGGATCTGAATCCAATCTCATTTCTCTCCGGCTTTTCAGCTGAATCATAAAATTTAAAAATAGAATATATAATTTTTACAATAGATAAAAAGCAGTGAAGTATATTATTATGCATTTAAATAACTTAAATTTTATGAATAAAACCTTTTTCAATAGAAAATAATAATTGTTTTTTTTATTCAGTATTGTATAGTAATATAATTTTCTTATGTAAAGGGATTGCTATTATTATTTTAAATTTAAAAATTGGCAAGTAGCGATAGTCTATATGACAGTAAGCGATAGGAACAATGTCACGCTATTGTTATTACAGCAATTATGTTAATATTAACATTGATAAAAAATCTATAAACAATTAGAGAAGAGGTCGGCAACTATTCGAATTTGAAATTAAATGTTGTATATAACTTACATATATTGTGTTATTTTTTAGATTTTTTTTTAATCTGATATTTAAATACTGTATCTAAAAAAGTTATTTTATTTTATTAAAAATATTTTTGTTAATTCGTATTTTATTGATTGTTTAAAATGTAAATTGTTTTTTACTTTATTTTTATTTTTAATTGGATACAGGTGTATTAATTTTAAAGGTTATTTTAAATATAAAAGTTGTCAATAACCGGTTTTTAATTATCGAATATTTTTTGAATGAGTTTTAGAAAAATGGAAAAATTGATTCGTTATTACTGTAAAAATTAATTTAATTAGTTAGAAATTGTAAAATTTTTCTAGGCATCGGGGCTACATATATGTCAATGTGTAAAGATCATCATCCCTGTAGAATGTTTATAACGATGTCTTTATATTTTAAAATATTAGCATATTTTAATAATGTATTTTTTAAATATAAACATATTAAATATAATTCCTTATATTTTTTATCCAGTGGCTCGTTATAGATTCATGAGTCCCCAGGCACATTTGAATTAGGGAGCCTCGTGTAGTGTTGACTTTAAACATTTTTGTTCGGGAAATTTTGGCTGGAATCCCCCAGATATTCTCGTTCGTTTTATAACGCGACCTCTGAGCTGCGCCAATGCTCCCTGAAATCTAGACTCCCCAGATACGGCCCAAATTTAAATTTGGATATTCTTTGTACAGTAATGAGTTTATAAAAGATTGGTTTGAGGTCAAAGGCAATTTCCCTTTTTGCCCATAGGATAATGTGTCACCGTTCTTATCCTTAACTTATAAAAATATAGGAATCACTAATATAGAAATTATAAGCATAGGTGATTTTGTGTGTTTAGGCCTATAACCTGTATAAGTTACTGTTCACAATCTAGTGATAAGCAATCACGAATCCCCAATTTTTGGGTTTATGATGGGCTCATTGTATTCTATTATAATAAAAATAAGACTAAGGAATTATATCTAAAAGTATTGTAATAAATTCTAATACAATAAAACATCTATTTAACGGAGTAATTCGGCGAGGGGTGTCCCGTGAAAGCCGATAGTCTGTTATATAATAAATTAGGTTTTCCGAATGCGCGTATTAAAAAACGATAAATTAGTTATTTTATGTGTTTTTACTTATATGGATACATTTGTGTAATTAAAATGAAGTATGTATGAGAAGTTTAATTTCACAGAAAACTTTTCTATATGTATTATCGCTTATGTACTCACCGTAGTTCTGGATTGCAATAAACTAATATACGATCTAGATTGAAATAAATAAACATTTTTGGTGAATACACTTTAGTTGTATTTAACTAAACAAATAAATAATATTCTTAAAAATAAAACAACATTTAAATTTGAAAAAAACACAAAAATATTTCCTATTTATTTGTTTTTAGATGACGATTATATATCGAGACATTTCCTTGTGTCATAAGGACTGATAACTTTTGGATTTGAAAAAAATAATAATAACCACAATATTCTATTAATTTAATTGCAAATAAAAACATTTTAATATTAACAGAGTATTAATTTTTACATATGACAAACGAACCGGAAATTTTCTGTTAATTCAAAATTTTACTGTAATTTTAGATGTAAACATGATTACAACTCCTTATCTTACTCTTACTATAACAGGATACAATTATCTATATTGGTAATTCCTTTATTGAACATAAACTCCTGAAATAAGGAAACGGATGCTGATCATGCTCTCCTATTTAAAGGCTGGTGATTTATAAGAATTGTAAGCCTTAATAATTGTATTCTGTTATAGTACAGGTTAGAGTAAGGAGCCAATTACACGCAATACGTATATATCCAAATACAATCATCAATACTAATATTTTGAGATATAAACACGATAATTATGCCCTAAAATGTTACCGGCAGTCGATCACGACCCTTAATTTTAAGGATCCTCGATTGGTAGTATAAGAATTTAAGCATAATATAAAAGTATATCAAAATCGGTACATTTTGTGAGTCGCATACTCCAGAAATTGGTAATTATTTAGCATGAAGTTTACGTCATCGCTTACGTAATTGCCATTTCTAGTTAAAAATTTTTACCCGATATACGTCACAATTACGTTTTCAATAATTACATTCGGATTATTCAATGACATTGCCTCACGATTTTCAAATGGACGAAAGGAAATTATGAAAAAATAATCATTATTATTAATGTCTAATTTTTAAAACTTTTTATACTTTTAGAAAATAAATAAATATTTAAAAAATATTATGTAATTCAGTATTAGTTATTGAATAATATATTTTAAATTTTGTATAGTATTGTTTTTCCATATTAATTAAGAAAAGTGAAAACGTTTAATTGCTATTAACTAAAGTTTTGCGAAGAATAATATTTCGCAGCTCCTAAGGAAATTGTTAATAATCTTTTGTGCAAACGCCAGAATGGATCACGAAGAAGTAGAAAAGACATTGATTTAAATATTAAACTGAAAAATAAATATTTAATTTGATTTTAATGTCATTTTTCGAATCCGTCAGGATTTAATGTTGATCTAATTACTTGTAAAAGTATTAATTTTTCAATCTTAATTATAATAAAGTTTATAAATTTGCTAAAATTACAGATTGGTGATAGAAAATTTTTATTATTCTTATCTAAAAATTATATAGAAAATTAAATTAGATTAAAATTTTGCGTCCTCAAAATAATTTAATTCGAATAAAGAATCTTTGTATAGCGAGAAATATAAATAATCATAAGAAATTCTATTTTTAAATTATGCTTATATGGGTGGATCCTTTGAAATATTTATAACCACGAATATGTAAATTATCAGCATTGCATCAGATTTGAACATTTGATGATATTTATGAAAGAAATGCGATATAATTATAAATAATATGCAAATTTCATATACAAATATGGTTGAATTTATTATATTTTATGCTGGCAGAATTGGCTAATGCACTATTAATTGATTCTTTTTTAATTATTTATACAGAATTAAACAAGTTTAACTTATCTTTCTCAGCATAATCGTCGTATAAAAGCCGGAAAATTAGAAATATTGACACACAATTACAACTCAATTATTTTCATGAATCTCTTCTTTTTCTTACATATCTGTAGGCTACTCTAAATGTACTGTATTTGAATGAGATGGCAAGCAGGATAATATAATAACTATTAATTATTAATCAAAATAACACTTAAAATACTGTAAAAGTAAAATTTAAATGATACGAATAGTGTTAATTCGTTTGTTATTGATAAATTTCCTTCAAGGATAACTTCTCTTTTACTTGAAGGTTAAGGATTGAGTTTATTCATTAAGATAAGCGAATCATGGTCTAGAATATGAATTTACAATCGAAATAAATAACGCATAAACAAATATATAGAGTAGGCTATATTGTATATAGATTTAAAATAAATTATAAAATGTATATCTTAATATTCTACAACCTGTTTAATACATATTCATTATAAAGAATAGAAAATAAGAAGAAATAACATTAATTAGAAGGAAAATGTGTCATGAGAATTGTTTAGAGTACTTGAATTTAGAGTTTTATATTTGGCCCGGATCAAATGAATCTGCGAATCTGCTATCTGGATATAGCCTATACTGTATTTATAGGCCTATATATATATATATACATGATACATGTAGTAAATCCCCGTTTCTGTGGTCTAACTTATTTTCAGAGAACCGTCGTCGAAAGAGTTGCCCTATTTCTCACAAGCTTAGTATCATAGAGGATCACCAGTAGAGTTTCATGGTCATGAGATTGGTGTTTCGAATCCTACTGGTATCAAGGGGAGTCTACAATGACCGAGTGGATAATACCACTGAATACTGGTAGTTGGTCATAGGTTCGCGCCTCGCCAACCGACTGGCCATGTGGAGTTTTCGGGTTTTCTTCACGTTAGTAACACCTAAAATGAAGCTAGTTTCCTATAAAAGACCTCCCAGGAGGCATTTCTCCTCGACAGATCGTCCATTATGTTGCGTTGCTATATACGAATAAAACCAAACTAAAACAAAAATTTACAACTTAAAAATTTCTTTTGTATTATTTATGATTAATTGTATCTTTACAGATGTTTTCGTATTATTTTCAGAGTCAGTCCAAATCCATTTGCTCAGTCAAAAATCTAAAACTATCAAAGCATTTTATAACCAGTTCTATGAAAAAAGTTTACGCGAAAATTGCGCACCAAAACGAAATGCACACACGGAAAATTACCCATACCAAAAATTGCTCTCACAGAAAAATATTCACATATAGTAATAATTTCCACGCAAAGGTTAAAGATGTATGTGCAATTTCAAATACCATAGATATTTATAATTGTAGATTATCATTCGTCTCTCATTTATGAGAATAAACAAGTATTAGTCGTATTTTAAATTATTAACAATAAATCTTATGATTAAAATATTTCATTTCCATATGTCACAATTTGCGTTGTGATTTTGTCGAGTTTGACTAACCAATAATTTTATTATGCCATAAGTATTCATATATTAATTTATTGCTAAACGAAAGTGAAAATATAGGAAATAAAAGTAAACAGTTTTTTTATCAACAGACTTCATTCAGAAGAAAATAATAATAATAATGTAAAGAAAACAAATGTTTTAAAAAAAAATGATTATTAAATGTCGGGACCCCATTGAATCCCCACATCCCAATTAGTTCCGAGGTATCATGATTAAATGAAAAGTATAGTAGATAAACTTTCAACTAGATCCATTAAAACTACAACGGTTCAAAATAATTTTTTTTTATCTGGGAGAAAAAATAGGCGGAATTTTTAAGTGAGATTAAATCCTAAATAAAAAAATATTATTTTTTTAAAATAAACTTACTTTAAATTTATTTAATTTGCCAGCCTTTTTACGCTGATATGAAGTAATTTTTAAAGACAATATATTATCATAAATTAAATTATGCATAGACTGTCTACTATAGTCTATGCATAACTTAAGATAATGAGATAAAAATATTTCTACTATACACAGTTTTTTAACAACTACATGGCTTAAAATTTTTCAAATAAATATTATTTGAAAGTTGGATGAAGTTTCCGGTAAGGGACCTCACTCGACCACCAAATAATATTAAGCATTTGAAGAATTTTAACCCAACCCCAGCCGCATAGTTTTCCGAGTATTTTTTCGTATGTTCAACACCTAAATACGGACCATTTTCCCATAGAAAGTCCTCTCAAAAGGCACTCTTCCATGGTATTTGGCCTAAATGTTGCGATACCTTTTTTCACCAATCCATTTTACGATATGATTCTATCAATCCATTTCTTTAGTAGTTTTTAACCAGGATGTCGTTGCCGCACCCGGACACAAAATAGCTCTTTTATTCTGCCACTCCAGAAATCATTAATGTAAGAGGAAAGAGAAAGATAGGGAGAAAAAAGAGTGAGCCTTGATCTCTCGTTGCAGAACTCGTTCTTTTATCACAACTCCAAGATTTATGATTATAATAATTTAATAAAGTGATAATTCATTATTAAATAAAAATTACAATTAATAAATTGCTAATTGATTTTTAATAATTACATTTTTGATTATCAGAAATTATAGTTTTTAAGAAAAGAATGAAATTTTGATATTAAAATTTTCGAAACTTTTCCTATAATGCTTTCTGATGGCATTCTTTCATTTATAAAATACAAAAACGTCTTGTTACAGAATAATTATGAATTCCTGGATTTCTCGCAATCCTAAAATAATAGTATTATGAGTAGTTAAATAGACTGGCAGGAATTTTATTACAAGGCTTATTTGATTTAATTCAAAAATGCTTATACATTATTTTAATTGATAATCAATTAAAAAAGGCATATTAACCATAATCAATTATCAGATGTAATTAAACAATCATCCGTATAAATTATTTAATTTATTTCAATTTATATATAATATAAAATGCTCAACATTTGTTTTGTTTCATCGAATATTTGATACGCATTGTAAATTATATAAGTCACCTATTTGTCGCTACTTTTCCTGTTAAATAAATCTATTCTACGAGGATAATTTGAGCTGGAAAAGAGGCCAAGGTTTATTACGACGTCGCAATTTAAACATTCCCATCTTAATCGAGATGAATGACTTAATCTGCAGAATTTACATTTAATAAGTTGCTACTAAGAAATGTCTTTCTTTGAAAAAAATATAATCGAATAATGAACATCTGATGTTTTAAAAATATATTTAAAAATTCTTATATATTTAATGAAAAATTATTGTTCTTTTAATTTGATTCTATTCAAATATAGATCTAAATATATCACAGAAAGTCTTATAGAAGCATAAACATTTCCTTAATTACAGTAAAGAAAGGAATTTGATTTTCTGTTTGACTGCATATTTTCTTCTTTTTTTAAAGAAAGACTTCTTTTAGATGTTTTACAAAGCAAAAAATCAACGGAAAGCAGAAAGGAATTATTTGAGACATATTTGATATAATCACATAGACATATTTGACCATGGCTGGAGACTGTGCATCTTTTAAGGGATCACATCCCACCACTCATTATTATTTTGCTGTAAACCTGTATATGTATAATGTTTCTATATAAACTGGGTTGGGAGCCTCAAAAGTTCATAAAAAGGCCCTGGGATCGATCAAGATAGGAACGATAGATAGATGTGATCGATTTGATCAAGTTTTACCAGGTTTCTTATCACGAGGAAGGTTTTATACGCTCATTGTACAATATAAAAGATTTGTCTCGAAGATGCTGAAGATTAGTTCTATTTTCATTATTAATATATAATTTCAAAAAATACAAAACTGAATGTAAAAAGGGGCATATAAATTATGCATATTAAATTAAATTCAATAAATTATGATTTAAATAAATGATTAACAAAAACATGAATAACTAAAAATCTCACAGAGTTTTAGTTATTCCTGTTATTATTATTTAAATATTTGTTATGAAAATAGAAAATTAAAAATAGAAGTTATTCTATTATTATTTTATTTTAAATTGCTCTTCCATGAATTTCAATAATTCACGGAAGACCAATTTTTTAATTTGAAGGAATGTAACTTAACAAATTAAAAATCCCAACAAATGTTAAGTTGCAATATATTGCAATATCCATAAGCAATATTATTTATATTTCTTGCACATTAATTAATTTTTAATGAAAAGGTTTGAAATTATAATTTAAATATTTATATCCTTAATGTTAAATCTGACATAAAAATAGTATAAAAAAGGCGAAGACATGAATCTAAATCAAACTTAAACTCTAATTCTATATTTTATATTTTTGTCAAGAAAACATTTTATCACAAAGGATACAAAACCGGTTTTTCTATGAAAAAAATAAGCATTGGCGTCACGTGGAATTTCGAAAAGTATCACTTTGACCTCGTCGATTGACGTCTTTACTTAATAACCAATAAAATCGTTATACGTTTGCACGTCACTTCGTGACATCATTACACTGGTTCTCACGTGGTTCTGTGTGTGTTTGGTAGTGTTTTTTTTTTCTTCCTGTTTGAAGTGCTCAGTTTCTTGTTTTCACAGTTTAAATTTCGATATTTTGTTATATAAAATTGTTTTCAACGTGAAACAGATGAAAATGTATTCGAGAATTAGGAAAAAGAAATGAATTTTCTTTTCTTAAGTTGATTCCGCATTTGAAAGTTGTCATGTTGTTGGAATACTTAATGTGCAACATTTTCCCTGGAAATTCCTCTTTAAACATATCATAATTATTGTGAATTTATTTTTGTAGTGAATAATGAAAATCTTCAATATGTTACTCATTAATTCTTCTGTTAATTTGTCGACAAGAGAATTAATTGTTTTAAACTATTTATTAATTTTATATTTTATCGTCATAAGTACATCATCTTGTATAGAGTTTCAACCGCCTCTTTCAAATAATTTAAATTCATCTCGAGTGGATAATGCTTCATATAATTTAAACTCACGTCATCCTGTTGGTGATACGGTGGATTTTATCATAACAAATAATTCATCTTTGCCGAAAATTAATAATTTACAATTTTCTCAAGTATTTCCTACTTCGTCAGATGTTACTTCTACCTCAAATTCTGGTAAGTTTTAAACTCAGGTTAAATTGGAAATTTTTGTTTATAATCAATTACTTAGTTTAAGATTATTAAAATAAATAAATTTTTCAACTTTAAACTATTTAAAACTGCAGAAATATACAAAACTCCTTTCTATGATGAATTTTCATCCACATACTTCCTATACAGTGATATGTTCACTTATAAATATACACATGTGTAAAAGTTATTGATATCTGTTATCTAATATCAGAATTATCATGCACAAAACATTTTAAAGTACACTTAAAAAACTTATTGTTATTAGATATTGATTATCATCAGCAATATCTTCAGGTAAATAGATGAAAAATGCTTATCTTTTCACTCTGTCAGCTTCAACAATGTGCCAAAAATGCACAATCATTAACAGCCTTTTAATATTTATAATTATTGTGTATTTTCGGTGGAACTTTAAAAGTTAAATGTTTATTATTTTTAATTGTTTGCTCATAATAAAACAGTTTAAATTAATGATATGCTGGATAAATAATTAATTCATAAATATTCATATTACATATTTTTTAATTATTTTAAGAAGTAAAATCAGGGAATCAATAAAACCAGAATTTCAACTAATTGTAGTTTAATTTAGTTAGTCTGCTTAATATTATCAATTAGTTATTGTCATCAGTGTAGTCAAATCCCAAAATAAATATAATAAGCAGATTTTACTGTATTTAAATTTAAGATGTATGATATAATGATGTTATGGATCTTGAAGATCTGCAAAGATTCTTCTTCAAGACAAAATTCATTTAAGATTCTTATGATCCTTAACTTATCACTGCTCCTATATGTTCTTACAAATTTATATTAGCGAAAAATATTTGCAATTTTATTAATTGTTAATATAAAAATTCATATTTTATGAGACAGTTTCAGAAAATTGAATTCAAGTTTGAGATAAAAATAAAGTAGCTTAAGAGAAAATAATTTATACTCAGTTTTTATGTATTAAACCATATTAATGATTTTGATGCAAATTACTTAGATTAATTAATATTGCATCATAATTCTGATTTAAGATAAAATACCATTTAAAAATTTTTGTTTTGTATGTATTTAAATAATTTTTATAAGTTTGTTCTACCTAAATTACAAAATGAATTTCTATTCACATTCTTTACAAATTTCTGTAATGTATTTTCCATATTGATGGTGCAGGCAGAGGGTGAAAGAGAGTAATTGAATCTTCCTGCTTTACCAGGTACTAATATCCAATTTTTTAACAACTGAAAGTAAAGCCAGTCACTGCATAAGTGCAAATTTAAATCATAGAACCAATATTTTTCAAATTTTTAGTAACAAAATAAGATTTTTTCCTTTCACACTCCTATGATATTACATGGATGGTTCAAACCATTCATGCAGTCTCTGGCCCTAGTGATGACCCTAGTAGTCAAGAATTTGAGTGAAAAAACCTCATAGTACCATAGTCGATTATTCATCTTTGTACACCTTCAAAATCTCAAAGATACTTACTATGTGCCTTGACTTGAATTATTAAAAGTTTCATCAGTAGTTCTTTTTTTATTTTCCCAGCTGTATAACAGAGGGAAAGTATGGTGATTGGTAAAAAAAAATGACCCACCTAAGATTTTTACATTTTTGGACTCAGGACACTTCAAACAATGAGATATTAAAAAAAAGTTGGGGGTTTTTCTGTATATAAGGATGTTAGAGTGTACGTGTGGTATGATTTTGTTCACCCTCTTTGAAACTTAATAACTCCTGTGCTTTTTGTCAGAAATTTCTGAAATTTTGCCAGGAGGTTTATTTATTAGATGAATTGATGCTATTAAATTTTGGTGGTTAAACGTTGAGGGGGTGGGGAGATAAAGAGTATCTCCAATAGGATCAGACTTAATGATGATTTTACTTGTTATTGGGCTGCATTTTGAAAAATTGTAGACCTATAAATTCCCATTGTCATCTGCCTGTCTTTCCTTAATCTCGAGAACAGAGTGAGTTAGATGAAAGTTGAGACCAGAGTGAGTTAGATGAAAGTTGAGACCAGAGTCAGTTAGATGAAAGTTGAGACCAGATATGAAAATCTTGGGGGCAGGAGGCCCCAATTAACTATATATAAACTTCTGATGCAAACCGGAAGTCACATTATTTCAATCAATTCAAAACTTTCCCCTGAAAGCAGTTAGATAGATGACTGGCACAACTCTATTGTTAAAGTCTGTTCCATCTAAATAGACTTTAAACTTCTCAACCGCCCATACAACGGCTAAACATTCGAGTTCTGTGGCTGTATAATTTCTTTCAGCCGAATTTAAGGTACGGCTAACGTAGGCTATCACCTTTTCTTGGCAAAGCACTGCTCCCAGTCCTACAGTGCTGGCGTCTTTGTGCAATATATATGGCATACCTGGTTTAGGAAGTTGTAAAATTGGTGCGGTTATTAACTTACTTTTCAGAATCTCGAAAGCCTGATGGCAATCTTCCGTCCAAACCCATCGCTTTCTTTTACGACGTAATTGGTACAGTGGTTCTGCAATGGTGGCATAATTAGGAATAAACCTACAATACCAGCTACACATTCCCAAAAAGGTGCTGAGGTCCTTTGTATTCCTGGGCGTCAGAAATTTTTGTACAGCCCTTATCTTTTCTTCTTCTGTAGCAATTCCCTTGTTGCTTACTCGGAATCCTAGGTAACTAACATCAGGACGACAAAAATGGCTTTTGGCCAATTTAATGGTCAATCCAGCACTTGCTAATCGTTTCAGCATTGTAGTCAAATGTTTCATATGTTCTGAAAAGGTAGAAGAATATATAATAATATCATCCAGATATACTTGGCAATACTTCCCCTTTTCGTTCTTAAGAATCTTATCCATTAATCTCTGGAATGTGGCTGGAGCATTTTTAAGACCAAACGGCATGACTAAGAACTCATAAAGTCCACTGTTCGTAATGAAACTTGTCTTCGGTCTATCTTGTTCCCTCACTGGGACTTGCCAGTACCCAGATGATAAGTCTAGAGTCGTTATAAAATTTGCTTCCTTGAGCAAGGTCAGCAGTTCTGAAATGATTGGTAATGGGTATTTATCAGTTACCGTTACCTTATTTAATTTTCGGTAATCCACACACAATCTCCAGTCGCCTGTTTTTTTCTTCACCATGACGACTGGTGAGGCCCATGGAGAATTTGACGGCTGTATAATTCCATCTTTTAGCATCTCTTCTATCTGACGATTCATTTCGTTTAACTTTACATCCGAATATTTATAAGGATGTCCACAGACTGGTGACGCTTGGTCGGTTATAATTTCATATTCTATTACGTTCGTTAATCCAGGCTTATCTGTAAATAATGTTGAGAATTCAGATAAGACCTTTTTTAATTCCACTAACCTTTCTCCACGCAGGGTGCTTTGAAGTTCAGTCCATTTTGGGTTATTTCTCCCTCGTGGTTTAGGTTCATCCACAGAAATTGTTAGATTTTGAAAATCTAATTTCAGCCCATGTTTCCTGGCAAAATCACGTCCTAACAAACATTGTAGGATCAGTCCTTTTACGACGATACATTCCTGACGAAGGGTTACATTTCCCAATTGTATATCAACCACAAATTTTCCAACAGAGGTTCCCTTTCCTCCTTCTATTGCTAATTTAAACTTCGGTCCAGTTTGCAACCGAATCTGTTTATTCTGGAACGAAATCTTTCTCCACACGGAGTCATTAATTATTGTAAAGTCCGAACCCGTATCAATTCGGGCTGAGGTTAGTATTCCGTTAATAAATATATTTACCTCAGGCAACTTGGAGGCTTCACTTACTATTAATCCAACAGTGGAGGCATTAGTATCTGTCTTGGAGACAGGCTCCTCCTCTCTCTGTCTCCCTTTTAGTTTCCCGATTTCTTCGTTCCAGTCCCCTTCGTCTTTCGCCAGGTTATTTTTCTTTCTGGGCTTTTAGGAGTAGTTTGACCAGTCTGTTTCTTCGCTTTGGGACAGTAACGAGCAAAATGTCCCCTCTCACCACAAGTGTAACAGGTGAGGTTTGGTTGGGCCGACGCAGACTTTCTCGGCTCGAATTGAGGTTTTGCCTTCCTCTCTTCCTTAACAAAACTTACTTTATCCGGAGCCCTTTGTTCCTGCCTTCGGAATTCGTATTCCTTCGCCGTGCGCACCAGTTTATTCAGCGAATATGAACGGCGATTTTCTAAATATTCACGGAGCGACAAATGCATCTGGGAGATGACACATTGAATTATCTCCTCGTCTCGAGCTAACGGTCTCCACGTGCGATAAAGCTGAACCGTGGTCCAGATGAACTGTTCGACATTATTATTGCCAGTATAATGCTGACTAAATAATTCCTTAGCGACTGCTACTTCGTCTGCTAATGGAGCGTAGACTTCTAAAAAAGATTGTTTGAACAAAAGCCAATTATTACCTACTCGGTTGCGTCCGTTATTTTTCCACCATAGTGCAGGACTACCGCGAAGACAACTAGCGGCGGTATCCACCCATCTAGCTTCCGGAATTTGGTTTACCAGGAAGTGCTGTTCAATGTCCTGTAAAAAATCATGAGCGGTTAATTCTGACCTACCATTAAACTGGATGGCTGGCGGCGGCAGAGCAGTCTGAAGCCAGACCATCGAAGCACTCGTAGTGGTAGGCACTTCCAGTCATGGAGTGGATGTTTCGGGCCCTACAGCACCAGTAACGTTCGGTGTTGTAGGCTCTACAGTTCCCAAAGTGACAGTTGACGTTAGCTGAGTCACTGCCGTTGTTAAAGTGGAGACTTGCTGTAGCAGCACGGACAACTGCTGTTGTAACTGAGTAAATTCTTGTCGGGTCACAGGCGCACTTTCCTTCATTTTTCTTTTTACTTCAGAGGTGTTACTCCTCTAAATCCAATCTAAGTCTACTAAAGAAAAAAAGAGACAACCAATCCTACTCTTAACCTAACGGTCCCTGTTAGGGCGCCAGTTGTAAAGTACTATATTTAGTTTGTTGCTCTACAACAAATTTTTCTTAAAGAGCCGGGACCAAACGGGTACTTTACACGGGTTCGCGTTTATTAGTTGCCAGGCCTGGACTTTTAGCGTGCACCGAAATAAATTAAGGACAAAATTAGTCACAAAAAAAAATCTCAATAATAAATGTTTAATCAAGTCTAACAAATACTATGTACAAGATTTATAAACAAACAACAAATTTATTAAATAAAAAATCAAATCACAATCAACCCGACAAACTTAAGTCTTATTCTAACTTAGAACTATTCCCCTTGGAATTCCGACAAAACAAAATCCAATTCTCAACTTAGTTACAAATTCTCTTATAACTATCAATCCTAACCGTCACCTCAATTAATACTCGGAACCTTTTCTTCTACTCAAGACTTTCCTATTTTCAAATCATCAAAATCGAACCTTCAATCTCCTACTAGGATTTCCTATTCGACACCTTGTTCACTGCTACCAGCAGACCAACGCTTTCGGTTCAGGAGCTCACCTCGTCTGTCTTCACTTGAGCTACTGTACTTATAGTCTGAGGTGACG
>NW_019384729.1:80565-85980 GCF_000671375.1 Centruroides sculpturatus
CTCGGGTATCGCCAAGGTTTTTGGCAAAATTTGATGTAATATCGCTGCTCACGTTGTTCAGTCATTTTCCAGCTTAGTGAAATCCGACGAGAGCGCACTACATGACCTCACTCATACGCCGATTGCCAACGACTGACGCTTTCTGCAGGCGGGAAAAAATTCAGGGCTGTGCATGACTGTCCCCTCCACAACTCCACCGAAGGAGGCCTCTCTCGCATCATTGGTTTACGCGGAAAAAAATAAGGTCCGATACTTTTTGAACAGACCTTGTACATTAAAAACTCATTACTGGATTTATTAACATCAACCATTTTTTTCTTGTTTTTTTTAGCAATAGCATTTTTGTAAACAAGCTGGCAACTACACATGCCGCTGAGCACATAACCAATTAATAAAGTGAAAAATGAGTTAAATCACATTTTAATTTTTGATCTTCCTAATTTATTTAATTTGCTTATTTTAGTTACTATTTGAATATATACATATAATGTATTTTTACTAAGTATTTCAAAAGCACAAAATTGTATAAATATGTGACCGAAGGGTCAGCACCACATCAGCGATGCCTACATCAGGACTGACATCACTACATCTTTTGGGGAAGACACATAAATCACCATGCTGCTTCATGTGAGTGGTTAAGCACACGTGCTGTTTGGTTTGGGATGGAGGAGGTCTAGAGATGTGACGGAAAGAAGGCACTCTACTACAAGTTAAATAAATCTAATATCTGTTACAAAAGTTGCTTCTAGCCCTTGGTATAATTATATTAATTAAATTATCAACAACTTTGAGGCAGATAATAGTGAGGGCTTATCAGACCAACAATGAGCACATACAGCTCATACAGTTATAATGGCATTTTCATCTTTATATTGTAGAGCTTTAGGCATAGTTTTAAGTTTACCTTTACCTTGTATAATTTTAAATATACTACTAGCTGTTACCTGTGACTTTGCCTGCATGGATTTTGCAAGCAAACACCATTTATATTCAATATTTCAGCAATCATAGTAATTGTTATATGATACCTACCGCTGAGAATGATGAGAATTGCTGAGAATCAAATGAATTGTTTTCAATTTGTTTGGAATGTTTACAATCATTCCATAATCAAACCAATATGCCAGACATGGACAAATGCAGCTCCGAGAGCCGCATGCGGCTCTTTTTGAGTTATATGCAGCTCTTGCTGAAAGTGTTAATTTCTGCTTTTTATTATTATTTTTACAATTTTATTTCCACAATTTTGTGAAAATATGTTTATTAAAAAAATTCAATATTTGTTTTATATTATATTTATCTTATATAATAGAATCATGGTACAGAACTGCGGTACAGAATAAAAAAGTACAGAACTGCGGCTCTCATGCATTTTGTAAAACCTACATTTCGGCTCCCACTGAACTTTTGCTTGCCCACCCCTGCAATATGCAATAACAAATTTGAATTTAAAACGGTTTGAACATTTGGTTAAAAAATCGGAATTTATAAAAATATTTATAACAATGTCTGAAATTTTATCAATTTAATACATCTAAGTACTTAATGAAGACTAAACGTTGTTGAAAACAAAAAATTGCATCTAAAATAGTACAGTAGAAGCTGTTCTTCAGGTTAAGCCTTAATCCTCTCCCTCTCCCCCCACGGGGGGATTTTGAAAAATCCCTTCTTAGTGTGCGTTTTCGTGACATACCCTAACTGCGTACCAAATTTCACTTTGTGGTGAACTTTATCTTTTGTTTTTTTTTTGTCACACCGGATATAGGTTCTAGGAATGCATTATTTAAATTTCACTTCTTTAGATTTAGCAGTTTGCTCTGGATGATGATGAATCAATCATTCAGTCAGTCAGGACAAGTAATTTTATATGTTTAGATGCTTTTAATACCTACTGATGAGGGAAGCGGAGAGGTGGTGTGTCGGAGAGAGAGAGAGCCATTATTGTGCTAAATTCTCCATACTAACTAAATAAAAGATTCAACTAGCCCAGTGTTGAGAAAAACGTCACTTCATTGTGCCTGTATACAATAAGCAAATACAACACGGTTTCGACAACATCATCAATATAATATCTGTTTATTTACACAAAGGATTATACACCTCTGATAAGAGTCACAAGACAATTTAGGACTTTAGGATGATAATAGTAAGTCATTAAATGCAAGAGATATAAATGAAAACATACAAACTCATTTAAAGAGTATAAAAAAAAGTTCATGTAACCTGAGGAGGGCCAATAAAAGGGCTGAAAACATTTTGTATTATTTCATATATATAATGTTTATTAAACATCACTGCTGGAAATATTGTCTAAAAGCATTTTTGTGTTTGTTGAGCTGTTCCAGCTTTTAGGAGTTATCTTTAAGTAAAATATTTAAATTACATAAGCTATGTGAATGTAATGAAACATAATCAGAGATTTAACCAGAAATTTTTGAGTCTGAGTCATCTGCATTGTTGATGGCTTGCTTAGACAATAGCTTAAGATTACTAACAACACATTATTATGAAAGGAGCTGCCATATTCATGTCTCTTTGTATGTCATATACAAACCAGTGATAAACATGGCAGTGTTCAATAAAACAAAATAAAAGGCTGAACAAGAGCAATATTAAATTTTATCCTTTACTTTGTTGCTATTTATGTAGCCTAGTATTTTAGTCTTATATACCTGTTTTCTGTTTAATCGAATGATCAACTACTTGTGAGTTTTTTATATTTTTTACTTTTAAATTCATATGGGCAGCAGTGGAGGCTGACAGCAAAGCAAATGAGGGGCAAAGGAGTGTTAGCGTGGGAAACATTACCCCTTGCCACCCAATGTGGCTATTTCTCTGCATATCTTATATTTAAAATGTGTATTGTACATTTCAAAATGCATACATTTTTATTTATGCTCATATAAATATTTTTGTCTGTACATTTTTAGCAATGTGACAAGATATTAAAGAGCACAAAAGAAGAATGTTGTTGTGCCAATGCCAAACAGCATTTTCGAATATAATCAAAACATGAGAGGAGTTGATCTAAATGAATAATGTGTTGCATCTTATAAAGGCACAATTAGAATAAAAAAATCGCAGTGGTCATTTTTTAATTGGTCCATGGATTGTTGTTTAAGCATGGCTTTTGTATTGTCATTTTGGCAGTCTAATATCACTGTTGCAATTTAGCACGAGGTATATACAGCAATACTAAACTGATTTGGCATGCCTAGCAAGTGCAGAAGCTATGTCATATTTATAAACTCTTCAGCATTAGATAAAATTAGGAAAATTTTTAGTAATTGTAAGAGGTTCATCAAAATACGGATCTGAAATTTGTACCAGGAGAACAACATACATATGTCGAAAGTGTGATATATGATCACATTCTGAATGCTTTGAAGCATTTCATGCTAATTGAAGATACAATGCTCATTGGCAACTGTGGTTGTCATCAAAATTTTTAATTAAAAAAATTGTTTTTAAATTTTTTTATAATTATATTTATTAGGAATATACACATTAGACATAACACATTATAAATATATATAATTTTTTTATAATTATACATATTTCCAATAACATTATCTACAAATAACCTACTCATGCATATATAAATATCTCAAAGCCAAACAATTACTGGATTAAATCAGGTTACATTATCGCTACTAATAATTATTAAATATCAAGTAATTTGATATTAGAGAGGTAGGCATTAGGTGCATCTCTTATTAAATTTAATAATTATAATTAAATTAATACTTGTTAAATATTTTTAAAAATTCTGGAAGTTAAGAATTGGCACAGAGCAGAACTAAAACTTGTAATTGGCAACATATCCACACAACTGCATGGATGTGTTGCCAGTTATGCTACTAGACTTCTGTCTGATTTTTTGATTCCAGACAAATTTAATTTAGATATAACCGTATTAGAAATGATGCATAATACCTACCTCTAATGCCAAATTACTTGTTATTTAATTAATAATTATTAGTAGTAGTAATGTAGCCCAGGTTAATCTGATAATCATTTGGTTTTAATTAATATAACTTATTCATAAGTGAAATATTAAAAAAGTTCAGTTCTGGATAGTGTTGATTTAATTAGGATAAAAACTTTTAATTCATTTTAACAGAACTATTGCTACTGTGTAACAAGAGAGTTATAGCCCTCTTGTTACACAGTGTACTTGGAAATAGAGATTCCCTGACCATATTATGCACATGTGTGAACTTAGCATGTGAAAAGCTAACTATGCTTATTGTCAAATGATGGTGTTCAACTCAATGTTTACAAATGCTTCTGTTGATAGTAATAAGAATATTGCTACCCTCATTAGAATAGCATTCTTATTACTATCATGTTTACAAGTGCTTAACACAAGCACTTGTAAACATTGGATTGAACACCATCAGTTTGGCAGTATGGACAGTTGGCTTTTCACATGCTAAGTTCACACATGTGCATAATATGGTCAGGAAATTTCTATTTTCAAGAACATTGTGTAACAAGAGGGTGTTGTCAATAGTTTAACCTACATTACCATACCTCTGGACCCCTCTCCATATTCCATATTCATTTGCCGTATATTCAGACAACATAACTTTCTCCGGCCTCTAGCCCCACTACTAAACTTATGCAGAGTCATCTGCAATAACTGGAATAAACTGTCCATCTTTGAAAAATTGGGAGTCTATGCTGTGTTGTTAGAGAACAGGGAAGAATACGAGTTACCTTGGGGCTAATATGAATGCTTGCTAGCTGCCTAACAGAGCACTAGGATATGGCGAAAGGAAAACATACCATGGAGCTTGCAAAAAGTGTTTGAACAGAACTACAACCTGTTATGAGCTCAAACAACACTACTCAGATGTTGCAGTGATCAGAAACTTGTTTTCATATGGGAATCTCCTTACAGCAACCTTGAAACCATGCAACACTCCCCATTTGACCTACCCAGTGTGTGGGTTGCCCTATATAAACAGCTAAACAGTAATATTTGTTTACTATCACTCCTTTGATGAGCGTATATACCCACACATGCCCTGTGTGATGTTTCAATATCTAGCATAATCAAATTGTGATCATCGTATTCTCGACTTCATTATTTTAGATTTGTAATTAAGAATTCAAAAAGCTTGTAACTGAAGATGATCAGTGAAATATGATTGAAAACATTATTACAGTAGAGTGTCGATTTTCCGAAAGTCAATCATCCGAAAGAATTCCAGTCGGCAAATTTAAATTTTTGCCAGTGCTGTGGCACTTCAATCTTTGGCTATGTCTTGGGCTACTCAAATATTTTATGTTTTTGATACTAAATTAACATCTGAAGTATATTTTTTTATTGTTTTTATATTTTTCAATATATTTATTTTGTTTGTACAAAATAAAAAAATAATTTTTAACGATACAATAGTCTTT